>NC_060071.1:94035226-94338256 GCF_922984935.1 Meles meles | reverse complement strand
GGGACTTGTGATTTTCCTATGTAGACAACTTATAATTTTATCAGAAATTCCTTTGTCATTACATTAATTGTTGCTTTCAAGTAAAATTCTTTGACTTATCTCCAGCTTACCCAGAAATCTTTTACATTTTAGTTCTATATATAGAAATCAGCCTTTCTTCAGAGCAGAGTAAATGGCAGTTTATTCATGATACTTTTCAAGATGAATCAGATAAAAATGGCTTTTTAATGCCTGTTTCTGTGTAAAAATCTTTGAACAGTGATTATCACTAAGTCAGGAATCAAAAATAAGGCCTAATATCATCACCATCAACTTTAATACTGATAACACTTTCTAAACTTGGCTTTGTATACTTGTGACTCTACGACTGGTCTCATGTCTCTTCACAAAGTAAATTACAACTCATTCAGGTGTCTCCCAGTGGGCTTGCACATAACTATATCTTTAAAAATTAAATGACTGCAATTAACTCACCACATTAGTTGTTTGTTGCCAAGGCCAAATGTTGAGAAAATTGGATATATATGATTGTTCTAGGAAGGAAAGTAAAAGAAAGTTACATAGCGGAATGATGGATGGGGGATGAAGTAATGGCTTGTACTATCATGACAAAGGGTGGACCTGAGTAATCACTGAATAATTGTGAAAGCTCTGGTTCCCGAGTACAAAGTCACAAAGAAGTGAAAATAAAGCAGAAAATCTAAGTGTGTGGATAACTGAAAAATAATTTTACTTTGACAATTTTACCCAGCTTAGACCTGATCCAAGAACACAAGCCCCTAGCAATATTATTGATGCTGAAAATTATTTGATATGTAATTGAATGTTATTTTTGTCTGGATAATTGAATTTTGATTCCCAAATAGTTCAAGTAGAGTGCAGCAGTGAAGCAAAAATCAGATTCTAATATATTTTGCATGAATACTTTCCAGTTATAATACACAAGCAGTTCTGTGGTTCTATCACACTCTTGCATCATGACCAGACTGCCATAGTAGATCACACATAATTGTGAATAACCAATTTAAAACATAATGCACAAAAATGAAAGTGCCTTAGTAAAGTGAACTGTAGTTCTACTAACGTTAGGTGAAATAGGTTAGTTTTATAGTTTATGAAAATAGTGAATTAATAAGGAGACACTATATTTTGGCCATTTTATTTTATTTATATTTTTATTTTTATAATTTGGCCATTTTAAGACATTCTTTTTTTTTTAAAATATTTTTTATTTATTTATTTGACACAGAGAGAGAGAGAGGTCACAAGTAGAGCAGCAGACAGAGAGGGTGAAGCAGGCTCCCTGCGGAGCAGAGAGCCCGATGTGGGGCTCGATCCCAGGACCCTGAGACCATGACCTGAGCCGAAGGCAGCAGCTTAACCCACTGAGCCACCCAGGTGCCCCATAATTTGGCCATTTTAAAAAGTAAGTAAAAATTCAACCTGACTAATCATTATTACTAAGATTAAGCATATGTGAATCAGTAAAAACCTCAAAATCTTATATCTGGCTATAGAAATAAACTATATATGATCTTTAGCAAATTAATATCTTAAAAATGTCTAAATCATAGCATTTAATGTTAAAGTTAATTCTGTGTCCAGTGCATCTAGTTTTAATCATTTCTACACAATTCTTTTTTAATATTCTTTTTTGAAAATGAGTTACAATTAATTTTTTAATTCAAATCACATATCTAATTAACACATCTTTAAAAGTGCAGCCAAAATAAAAAATAACCTTCATTCTTATGTTTACAAGGGGTCCTGGTCTCTATTATACCTAAGTTTTGCTTTAGCACTGTGTAATTTAGTCCGTATTTCAAAGGTTATTAGCTTACTTGATGCCAAAAGGTCATCCATATTAGTGGTAATTGGCTTTTATAAATATTGCTCATTATGCAAATGTATTATTTACAAGCACCATTAGGCCAAAGTGGATTTGAGAACTTGGGTAATAGGTTCTCTGCATTCATTATGAGGCAAAATATTTGACAATAGATAAATTAGGATTTCATCTTCAATATTAGAATATAATTGAGAATATGAAAAACTTGGAATGTTTTCAGGCTCATAAGTGCTAAAATAGGACTGGTTGAGAGACAGAGATAAAAATAGATTGGGTTAAAAATATCTGAATTCAGGAGATTCATCCTCAACTATCTATGCTGGAAGTATTTGATAATCCCTCTAACCAATCTAATATGCTACCATATTATACCAAGTCAGTATCAGCTAATTTTACTAGGACTAACCAAAATTTTGGTTCTGGATTCACAGAGTACATGAAGTAATAGGGGTTTTAAATTTTAGACAAATCTAAATCTCACTTTCCTTCTTATAGACTGAGAAAGCAGTTTCTGCTTGTTTAGATTATTTGAAAACTTGTTCTGATATATTTGTGATGGCTTTAGTTAATAATACTGTATTGCATACTGGAAATTTAGCTAAGTGACTAGATTTCAGATGCTCCTATTCCCTCTCTCCCCCAAAGCACTGCACAAAAGGTGATTATGTAAGGAGATGATACGTAAATTTTTAGTAGTTATATCATTACATAGAGGTATATCAAATCATCATATTGTATATCTTAAATATATATAATTTGTATAAAAATAAGTGAAATCAATATAATAAAGAAAAGTTCTACAAGAGAGCACAGGTCTACACAGGCCTGCAGTGGGTGGTAGTGTGGTGACTTCAGAACCAGGGATGGAAGTCGCAATGGTAGCACTGAATTATGGCAGGTACTCCTTCATTATTTCCTTTAACTAACAGTTTTTGAGCATTAGTACAGGAAATGGGAATAGAAAAATGATTAAAATACAGTCCTTGCCTTGTTTTATTTTTATTTACCTTTTGCTTGTTGGTTGATTAATTTGTTTTACTAAATTGCTTGGACTAAGCTTGAAGAATCTGTCTCTCTCATGGGGTGCAGTCACTAATGTTTATGCTCAGTATTTTTTTTTTAAGATTTTATTTATTTATTTATTTATTTATTTATTTAACAGACAGAGATTACAAGTAGACAGAGAGGCAGGCAGAGAGAGAGGGGGAAAGCAGGCTCTCTGCCAAGCAGAGAGCCCGATGCAGGGCTAGATCCCAGAACTCTGGGATCATGACCCGAGCTGAAGGCAGAGGCTTAACCCACTGAGCCACCCAGGTGCCCCTATGCTCAGTATTTTTGAAGAATCTCCCACTTTAACAACTTTTTTGCTTGGCTTTATTGGGGTGACACTTTCCTCTGCTTAGCTTAGTGATCACCTTGTAAATGATCATATGTTGTCTTCAAACATCTCAAACCAGGAAGGTTTTCACCTTTACCAATAGATCTTAGTGTGGGTTAAAAGCAAATTTCAAATTTTGGGCATTTTTAGAGTCTACCTTGGCTTTTATTTTTTGCTAAACTGTTATGTTTCCTCTGCACAAAGTGCAGCTTCCTGGTAAGTCAGGCATACATGGAAAGATTTCTGTTCCCTTGGAATACATGTAGCCTTGCTGTTTGCTAAGGGATGTATGGAGAGATTATCAAGCCCCTCAATGCCTCTCTCATATCTAGGATTTCCTTTTAAAAATGTTTGGCCCTTCCCATTTACTTCTCACTAAGATCACTTACTGAAAACTATTAGATTTTTATCTTCTACACCAGATCAAGTAAACCCCCTCCATCAGCAAGGCTGCTCCTTTTCAGAGTCTGACCTACTCTTGGAGAGCCATTTTATTTATTTATTTTTAAAGGAAAGGAACAATGCTGTATTTAGTCTATCTTCAGTTCTGCATTTTATGACCAAGATATTTACCAAAAGCATCAGAGAGATGGACATGTAGTAGATGTAGATGTGCAAAAAAATTCCTCACAAAATATAATTTTATAGAAAGGCTGGAGATGGAATACTCACTCATTCAGTTAGGGCAATATTCAGGTCCAGGATGGCAGGCTTTAGAATTATGGTGGTAACACAGCAAATAAAGAGTGCCAACATGATGTGATCTGAAAACATTAAAAATGGGTGATGAATATGATTTGGGAATTTTTAGAATAAAAAGGGTACAACCATAAATCAAAAGAGAATTCAAGAAAAACTTTGTTTTGGAGGGAAACAATATGTTATATTTTAGGCATGTTAAATTTAGGATGCCAGTAGGAAAAGTCTTTAGAAAAATGAGGTATAAGTACTCAGGAAAAAGTAAGAACTGGGGATAAGTTTTGGAAGTCACTGCCATAAGCATTATCATTTAATCTGTGGGAGAGAATGAGTTTTTTTTAAGATTATAAACATATGATGTATCTATACCTATATATATAGTTTCCTAAGATACATATATTCTAATTTGTCTTTCAAATTCCTTCCAAATTAGAGATTGTATGAGAGGAATAGCAGTGAGAGGGATGACAAACCACTTGGCAAGTTCTAACTGACAGAGAGAGAGGGAAGGAGAAAGGGAGAAAAGGGTGGAGGTTGGGTGGGGGAGAGAAAAAGAGAGAGAGAGAGAGATCACAAGTTTAGGACAACCTGAAGAAAGTTCTCCCTGAAGGTAGGAGAGGAGGAAGATGTCTTATCAAAGGAGACAGAAAAAGAATGATTAATGAGGTAGGAAATGAACTAATAAAGTCTTCTGAGAAATGAATGTGAATGAAACTCCAAAGGGAAAGCCTGATTGTACCAAATGCTGCAGAGAAATGGCAAGCAGGATGACTGAGAAAAGGATTTTATTTATTTAAAAGATTTTATTTATTCATTTGACAAACAGAGATCACAAGTAAACAGAGGCAGGCAGAGAGAAGGGTGGGGTGGGGGGGAAGCAGGCTCCCTGCTGAGCAGAGATTCCCAATGTGGGGCTCGATCCTAGGACCCTGGGATCATGACCAGAGCTAAAGGCAGAGGTTTTTGTTTTTTTTTTTTTAAGATTTTATTTATTTATTTGACAGCGAGAGAGAGAGAGATCACAAGTAGGCAGAGAGGCAGGCAGAGAGAGAGAGAGAGAGGGAAGCAGGCTCCCTGCCAAGCAGAGAGCCTGATGCGGGACTCGATCCCCGGACCCTGAGACCATGACCTGAGCCGAAGGCAGCGGCTTAACCCACCGAGCCACCCAGGCGCCCCAAGGCAGAGGCTTTAACCCACTGAGCCACCCAGGCGCCCCATGAGAAGAGGATTTTAGTTATTAGGTTGTCACTAGAGATCTTGCCCATATAATTCTCAGGGAACCTAAAATTATGGTAGATAATAATTTTAAGTAAGGTATTTCTATAGAAAAAGGATGTTATTTCTAATTAGATTCATGCAAAGCCTTAGTTTGTAAGTATTTTTATTATTTTAATGATGAGAAGGGTTCAACATCTTTTTGACTTCATCTATTCAGTAAATAATAATACCAGAACAATACAATAATCATATTAATAACCATTCTTCTAAAATTTACATTTTTTGTTGATTTTTGTACATTATTTTAAAAAGACTTTTAAATACATGAAAAACTGAACCAATTATCATATGGTTTCACTTACTTGTGGAACAGAAGGAATAGCATGGAGGACATTAGGAGAAGGAAGGGAAAAATGAAGGGAGAAATTGTTGTGGGGGATGAACTATGAGAGACTATGGACTCTGGGAAACAAACTGAGGGTTTTAGAAAGGAGGGAGATTGGGGGATGGATGAGCCTCGTGATGGGTATTGAGGGCACGGATTGCATGGAGCACTGGGAGTCATACGCAAACAATGAATCATGGAACACGACATCAAAAAGTAATGATGTACTGTATGATTAACATACAATAAAAATAAGACTGAACCTAAGGGTTTTGTGCATTGTGTCATTTTTATTATAAAATTTCTCTCAATCTGAGATTGTCTAAGAAGAATAAAAGCCAAAAGGGAGATAAACCCCTTGCCAAGGTCATGCAGCCAATGAGTGAAGGAGCTGGGATTCAAACTCACGTCTGTTAGACCTGGTAATCGCTTTGCTAAACCATAACTCCGAGAGCGGAGGGTGCATCCTCCTGTGGCCAAACTCCCTCCCGTGTGTATATAAGCATATTTTCCCATTCCTACTCTCAATGCTATAATTCATACTCTTCCTACATCTTAGCTGTACCTTTCTTTTCCACGGATCCCTCTTTCCCCACCTCTAACTTAACTTACACTGCAGCCTCTATGATCTTTTTAAAGTGACAGTGATCTTAAATTAAAAAAGAAAAAAAGATACTCTCGCTCCTTTCAGTGCTCTAATAGTTATTTTTAAACCTTTTATCTAGTATTACATCACGTTTCTCCTTTTATAGGGTTATTATCAACCAGGCTTACTCTTTGTCCAGGGTTTTGTTTCCACACAACTACGACACTAGATTATAAACTATGTAACACAAAGCACTATATGTTGTTCAACTTGATGTTCCTATCCCTCCCAAGTTAAAATAAAAACTCCTTGTAATATTCATTGGATTTGCTGAAGTTTGTGAGTGGCATGTATGTTTCATTACACACCTCAGTATCCAGCACTTTTCTCCTTTCAGATAAAAAGGAATTCCTAATTGGCTACCAAGGGTGCATTGGTTATCAGATAATATAGTGCATTCGCTCTTGATAAAACAGTAAGAGGAATAACACATAATCTTTGGTCAAATAAAAGTATATTTCTTGAAAAATAGGAATGACTATCCCTTAATTTTTAGATGTCCACAGATTTCCCAAAAGTGTATAATGCATGTGTGTGCCCATGGTGAGGGTGGGGCAGTGGGCAATACTGTAGCTTTAAACTTATACCAAGCATATACGTGTAGTCCTTATGACTGAAATTCATGATAACATGGCCACAAAAAGTGGTCACTTAGGTAATTTAAGGAAAGATCAGTCATTAAATTATTTTTTTTCTTAATGATTGCTGTTGATAAACACAACTTTTGATTATCTGGACTTCTACTTCTTTATCAGTTGTATTGACGATGTGCACTATGTCCTAAGTAATCAACTGATTTTACTGCATCTTTACATTAAACCAAATAATCATAAATAGAAATTATACTCAAGATTCCATAATATTTCAAATAGCATTTAGAGATTATTATGGATACTGATCTTCTCTCCCTGCAGGTAAACAACACAAAAGGTTGTCAATCACAAATTAGGAATAAGAAGATAACAAATTATTGGTTGCGGTCTGATACTAGGACTACAATCACCTACAGAATATTTTTGCTTGCCTGCGTGCTAATGAAATTGCACAGATTAGCAGGTGCTTCCTTTCTGTGCCAAGAAATCTCTCATTGAAATCTACTAAAGAATTAGAGCTTTGTAATGGGGAAAAAAAATCCATAATACAAAGCACCTGGATCCAGATCTAGTTTGATTTCCAGGTTTGAGGAGGGTAGTTGGTGCATGACGGGTAAAGACAATAAATGGCTGAAAATATTGAGCAGGTGTGCATATCTCAGTTCACTTTTCATACTTAATAGGCACAAATTTCATGAATGTAAAAATTGAAATATAAAGCATCTTCAAGATTGTATTAGGATGTTATTAATATTAATTCCAAATCCATTAGGTTGCCTGAAAGAGTATATGCACCATCTCTAACTCTTCAAATTATTATTTTCTTATGTTTGAAAATTCTTGGGCATCAGTGAAATGGATACTTCAACTGTAATTGTTGTTTCATTAATTATTTTTTTTAAAAAAGAGGCACATCTGGGGTACCTGTGTGGCTCAGTGGGTTAAAGCCTCTGCTTTCGGCTCAGGTCATGATCCCAGGGTCCTGGGATCAAGCTCCGCATCGGACTCTCTGCTCAGCAGAAGGCCTGCTTCTCTTTCTCTTTCTGCCTGCCTCTTGGCCTACTTGTGTTCTCTGTCTGTCAAATAAATAAATAACATCTTTAAAAAAAAAAAAGAGACATATCTGACAAAATGTTACCAATTTTCAGTTGCTATTATTGACAACCTAGATTCCTGTTATATAATTTTCTGGACTTTCACTGAAGTCTTTTGCAAACATTGACAGGAAGCTAGAATTGGTATTGTTGACTGCCTCTCATAGGTGTGACAACAGAGGCAGAATTCAAATTTACTTTTCTGATTCAAAGGTATAACAATATCTTTCAAACAATAGCTTTCAAATATCTATCATAGCAGTATCTTTCAAGAGCACAACAATCTCATGTTAAATTAAAAAAAAGACTCTTCACTTGTGTTATTGTATTTTTTCATAAGGCTATACACAAATTTTTAGGTAGATAATCTACCATTTCCCGAGCATGTATTTATTGCTCAGACTGATGCTATAAGGCTAAATCATTCATGTTTGATAGATTAAAAAAAACTAAGACAATACTTAGTTTGGCTGTGCTTTTACTGTTTTTAATGCCACATTTCAGTGATTTACAGTAAGAAGTATCTTATTCACATTATATACTTTTAAATGTTAGCCACTTACTCAGTGTGAAGCACCATCCCCTAGTTGAAATGTGCAGTTCTCATGAGGAGAAAGCGCAAGTTAGTTTGTGAAACATAATGACTTTAAAAGATTTACTTATTTATTTTAAAGAGATAGAGATTATGAGCGGAAAAGGGGCAGAGGGAGAGGAAGAAAAGGAGAATCTCAAGCAGACTTCCTGCTGAGCACAGAGCCTGATGTAGGGCTCCATCTCAGGACCCTGAGATCATAACCTGAGCTGAAACCAAGAGTCAAACCTGACCCACCAAGTCACCCAGATGACCCAACATAAAGGCTTTTAAAGCTTCTGCTCAGAATCAACCCATGCTCATATTCCATTGGCCAAAGAAAGTCACATGGTCAAGCCCAGCTTCAGATGGATGAGGCTTCTACTCTCAGAGCTGCCACTGCAAGTGCTCCAGATGCAATCCTCTTATAGTAGGCAAACAAGTGGTGAGCTTACCTGTACACAGTGTTTCACTCAGATTAATAACTGAGAGAGGTGGTTTTTTGATCGAGGTCTACAAACTTCACAATCATATTGCCTTTCAAAGATAGCTTATTTTATAGAACAAAATAATATTATAAAATATGTGTTAGTTGTTCTTGACTCATACTTTTTACAATGAAATGGACAGAGCTGGAATTTCAGTTATCACAAGGATCATGGCTATATTTAATTATAAATTCCAATATTAGTTTTCTTTAATGAATCATTTCCTTTTTCTGTATTGGCAGAAATTGTATTTGCATATTTCATGTGACATAAATGAAGATGTTTAGAAAACAGTAAGTGGTTAATATGACAGTTCTTTTCACAGTTTGCTATGTAACAAAGGTTCTATTTTTGTTGAAATAGCCAACTATGCCTTAGCACATCACCAAATAATTCAATCATGGTTCTCTTTTTTTCTGGATTGTGATTGTCAAAAATCTGTATGCCAGGTCTATATGGGATGTGAAAACATGAAGATTGAAAGGATTAACCATCCATTTCAAAAGCCAATCTCTTGTGGAAGCATTGAGTGACCTAGTGTACACGAATCATGGGTTAGAAACTGGATATAATAAAAGTCAATACAATAACCTCTTTCATGTGTCAAGAACATATCACAACATTGTGAAAGAAAAGTTTGTTTCCAAATTTCCTGCTTTTCTTGTGTATCTCCTTGCAGCCATCTGGTATAATTAGGACTAATTGGCCCTCTTCTCCATTGTGTACCTCTTCTGTCAGTCTTGGTATACCACAATTTATGTGCATTTTGAAGATATCTGGATGTTGCTAGGCAAGATCAGTTAGCTAGATGCAAAGATAGGAGAAAGATAGCATTCAGTTTAGTGAATTCTCTATTAAGTGTGCAGCTAAGAAATCTTGATTTATCTCTTCCTTTTTGTGGACAGAGAGGTACTACAGGTTGCTGGTTAAGAGCATGTCCTCTCAATCCAGACTTCTCTGTGTTTGAATTCCAGTTATGAGATTTTCTAGCTGTGTGTCAATATCCAAACTACTCTCTGCATCCCAGATTCTATATTTATAAAACAAGGATAATAGGATTGATTTGAGGCTTAAATGAATTCTTATATCTATCTGTAATTGTTTAGAATGTTTTCTATACAGAGTTAATAGTATTTAAATAATAATTAAATAGCTATAATAGATATACCTGGAAGAGATTTGTATTAGAAGACAGTACACTAACCCTGTTAGTTACCTAATGCTGCATTTAAAGTCATTCTATAATTTAGTGATAATAAAATAATCATTTATTATTTCTCATGGTTCATGTGGAACTTAAGAATGGCTCAGCAGAGAGATTCTGGCTTGGAATCTCTTGTGAGTTGAATGCAGTCCAATGTCAACTGATGCTATGGTCATCTCAAGGCTGGAATGGAGCTGGAGGATCCACTTATAATGCTGACTATACATAAGGCTATGAGCCTCAGTTTCTCTTGAGTATCCTCACAGCATCACAGCTGACTTTCCCCCAGAGGGAGGGGTTTAAAAGACCAAGGTGGAAGCCGCAATGTCTCTTAGGATAGAGTATTAGAAGCCGTATGCTGTCATGTGAACTGTATGTAAAGTTCTATGTAAAGGTGAGAGATCTGTGCAAGAGCAGTAATACCACAAGGTCGGGGTCAACAGGGGCATTTTGGGGGTTAACACCTTAACTAACTTCACAAGGGGGTGAGGCAGTAGATGGAAAAGAAAATAGATTAATTTACAATGTGTAATAAAACTGCATTTGGAAAAGAACTAGTATGCTCATATTAGTGTGATCACTGCATTTTCTTTTTCAGAGCATCTCTAAAGGTGAACTCTAATAATAATCAACATGCAGCTTACTGATTATGCATTTAGAATAAGGAAAATTAGATGGAAGATTGGAATATTTAGTTGTACCAGAATATAATCACCTGATACATTCAGTGTTGCAATTGGGGTTATCACTGCCCCAGAATTAAGTCTGTGAGTCAAAACACTGCCAGGCACTATCAGTCTGCTCCTGAATGGGATTTGTCAGTATTTGCTTCTGTTACTCCTCAAAAATCTCTTTGCAACAATGACTAACCCTATGTAAATGGCACTTCTCTCCAAACCTTTTTTTTTTTTTTTAAGATTTTTATTTATTCATTTGACAGATAGAGATCACAAGTAGGGAGAGAGGCAGGCAGAGAGAGAGAGGAGGAGGAAGCAGGCTCCCTGCCAAGCAGAGAGCCCGATGTGGGGCTCGATCCCAGGACCCTGGGATCATGACCTGAATGAAAGGCAGAGGCTTTAACCCACTGAGCCACCCAGGCGCCCCTCTCCAAACCTTTTTTGAGGAGATATTCTATCCTTTTAGGCCAATTGCATACCTTTATTAGACCAATTGCCTAATGATCTTATAGTTTAATGCTCAGAGGCCAATCCCACCAAAAATGACTGGAAACATCTCAGTGTTTCCTCCATGTGCTGTGTATACACCCTATGCTCCAATCCATTCTTTTCCATTTTTCTTGGCTTCACAGAATTTGTACCTCATCTCTCCTGTGGGTCTTTCAGAAAAGTCTTCTTCCCAGACCTAGCTTTCACTTCCCTTGATGGGAAACTATTGATAGTCAGTTTAGCTTCTCTCACCCTCTCACTCCTTCCTCCTTAGGGAAGGAAGAATGACTTAATCTCTTCCCTTTCTCCTGGGGTGAGCTGCCTGTGGTGAGTATTTTCCTCTTTTCCTCCGTGTTTGGAGGCTCTACCCCACAAGAGAAAACTGGCTGTAGACTAGGCTGGTACTGCAGGCTTGGGGGCATAAATTAACCTAATACTATTTGTTTTTTTATAATTTGGAAACTCAATTACCTTCAAATAAAAGCCACAGTCTGAATAAGTAATAAAGGTGATACTAGGTCCCTTTCTGCCTTACTTCTTGTTTTATTTCAGGATTGTATTAATTATCAGACAGGTATTAATTATCAGCTTGCTAAGTAAAATTCCCTATAGTGTTCTATTCCTTGTTATTTCTTTGGTAATTTTCTCTCTCATATTGAAGAGCTAGAAAGCAAGGGATTACAATGCTAAGACAGCAATTGCATTCCAATAGCAGTTTTTCTCATCAAAATGCCTTTATCTGTGATACATACCTTGTGTTCCTTTGGCCTCATAAAATCCTTTCACATGGAACTTGCCGTTCATTTTCTGTTATAGAACATTATTTATTAATGTATTTATTTATTATTTCTACTTTACCTATGTCTAAAAAGGATTCTGTTGGTATTTATAATTTATGCTAGATGGTAAATTCTAAATGGCTTATGAACACTTATTCTTTTCATCTTACATTACACCATAATCTTATTTGTAACTTCAGAGTTTCCAAGTGAGCTCTATGGAATTGTGGTATTATACAATGACAAAGAGACTGCTAGTCAGAGACTTTATTTAATTCAAGTCCCAGCTTGTGACTCTGGATAACTCACTTATTCATATATAACTTAGTTTACTTATAATTCTATCATAAAACTTTATTGTTATGAGGATAAATAAAATAATATGTGTAAAGGAAATTTAAAATTTCCATGAAAAATTACCATAATTAAAACTAAATCAGGGGCACCTGGGTGGCTCAGTGGATTAAGCCGCTGCCTTCGGCTCAGGTCATGATCTCAGGGTCCTGGGATCGAGCCCCGCATCAGGCTCTCTGCTCCACAGGGAGCCTGCTTCCTCCTCTCTCTCTGCCTGCTTGTGATCTCTCTCTCCGTCAAATAAATAAATAAAATCTTTAAAAAAAAAAACAAAAAAAACTAAATCATTAATATTATAAAGATCTCTAATAGTTGTGACTTAACTGGTGTTTTTGGTGGTTTTGGGGAAAGTTGCCATATATTCCATTTTAGGAGATATTAATAGTAATTATTAAAATCACATTTTAAACATGTATATGTCATGGGAGAAAGACAAATTTAAATCTTTTCAAATAGGATACTCAGACTCTTGAGAGAAGAGCATATAGTTGTCCCTGACTACTAAGTTTTAGAAGGGATAAGGAGATTCTATGATCTAGCCTTATAACTTGCTGATAGTAAATAAAATGTTTACACATGTAAGAAACTTATTGTTAATATCAAAGAAACATTTATACTACATAGAACTAGAAGAATGAGAATACTAAGCATATTCACTGCTGATAGTTATAGTTTATATTTTATGTTATTTAATTCCAAGGTAATTGCAGATTCTTATTTTTTTTTAAGATTTTGTTTACTTATTTGAGAGAGACAGAGAGAGAGAAAATGAGCAGTGGGGAGGGGCAGAGGGTATAAGAGAGAGAAGCAGACTCCATGCTGAGCAGGAAGCCAGAAGCGGGGCTCTGTCCCAGGACGCAGAGATCATGACCTGAGATGAAGGCAGACATTTAACCAACTGAACCACCCAGCCCCCCAGAAGATTCTTGATTATGTACATTCACTACTTCTGTTTGATTGGTCTTACAGTGTTTTACCCATCTTCTCATTGCAATTCTATCTCTAAATATTTTTGCCTGTCTCCCATTTTCATTGAGAGGTAACAGACTTGTGGCCCAAGGACAGAATCTGGCCCAGAATGATGTTTGGTTTGGCATACAGAGTACTCATTTTTTTTTTAAAGATTTTATTAATTTATTTGACAGACAGAGATCACAAGCACACAGAGAGGCAGGCAGAGAGAGAGGAAGGGAAGCAGGCTCCCTGCTGAGCAGAGAGCCAATGCGGACCTTGATCCCAGAACCCTGGGATCATGACCTGAGCCGAAGGCAGAGGCTTTAACCTACTGAGCCACCCAGGTGCCCCCCACTTTTTTTTTAAAGCCAATATGTAAAATCTAAACATTTTATATAATAATCCATATTACTAGATTCTATTGAAAAATTAAAAATGAGACGTATTATAACATTGAGCTCTCATTTCTGCATGGCTGAAATACACTGGAGCCAACTTTCCTCCTTTGGATAAGGTACATCTCTTTCATTCACCAGAGCCAGCTCCTCCCACACACTCTGCGTTCTGTCATCCTCCATTTTGCTTCAGTTGTGTATTATCTGCCTGATTCCTGAAGCATTTGCATTTTCGACCTGACAGAACTTTTGTTCATTTGTAGTCTCCCTGATCTGTCTTTTAAGTATTTTTCTGTTTGAACTTTGCTTATGATCCTTGAAATAATTATTTGCAAGTGGTCCTTCTTATTTAAATCTTGATTGATGAAACGTTAACATAACTATTTTATTCTTAAAATTTAGAATTCTTATTATTGTTATTTTATGGGTTCCTTGTCTGTATGAAGGACACACAGTGAGAAAAAAACATCCATTAGATCAGCACAGCTTGATAGGAGGAATTTATACCTGAGAAATTGGAAGGGCAGAGGTGTTTTTGAGAAAACCAAATTGATATCATGAACATGGAGTGCTTACTATCATGTCAGGTAATTACAAATTTACTTATCTTATGCTTACCCTTTTCAATTTGGCTATTCTGTCTTTTTACCAAAGCTATCTTACAAAGTGGCTGGCATTAAAAAAAACAAAAACAAAACAAAACAAAACAAAAAAAACAAAGACACAAAATTTCATCCTTGAAATGAATTCAGTGGATAGTATCTAGACATTTTTCAGACAAATCATTTTTAAATTATTGGAGAAAATTTAGCAAGTTGTGCTCAAAATATTCTTATTTTTCAGAACAGTTTTTTAGGTGGATTCCTTAAAGTTACTGAAATGTTCCTGCTGTTACAATTTCTTTGCTGAATCCACACATCTGTTTGTTCAAAAAACAGGCTTTGAAACATCCTAGGAGTGATTTGGATTTAAGTGATATCCTGATAAATAAATCTAAATCTAGTTTAGGTTTTTGGGATGGATGGAGCCTGTACCTTAATTAGGCATAAGGTGAGTGTTCCAGTGACACCTCTCTTATTTGGGATCTTTTTGGAATGAACTTTGAGGAATCTCACTCCTGTAGAATAAGAAACATTGCTTCAGCATCTGGGAAGAAGCTGTCTTGTTATCTTTAGGGAATATCATTACTCCTGGTGTGCACAAAGGAGAAGCCTCCTAACATATGTATTGCAACCTTGGATCCTTATTTTTGCCAGAGTTTTGTTAAAATATAGAGATCTGCTTATTTTTTAATTAACTAGGATTTGGTTTGGGATTCCTAAATTTTAGTTGAGGATACATAATAATCTTTCATGTGTTTCACACATCTGGTGTAGAAACGCATTCTGCCTTACATTTTAGACCTATATTCTATTTCTATCTGAAAATTCTTTATAGTCTCATCAAAACTTCATTCTTTATCTGATCTCTATCTTCTGCTTCAGCTTACCATTTTATTACTGTAAGATCTTAAAGAAGCATGTTGCTTCTCTCAAAAATGGAACAATTGAAACACACCTCTATTTATACTTTGAGAAAAGACAGTCTTGACAAGATATGCACATAGGTTTTACTTATAAGGAAAAGGTAAAAGGGAGATACCATAACTTGTCTTTTTATTATCCATATTAATTTATAGAGCAAAACTCTGAGTTAAATGCTCAGTTCTCTTAATTACTAATGGAACACCATTAAGACACATTAATTCTGTAACAAAAATCTCTTGGAAATTGGTTATATGATCCCAAACACTTATGAGTGTCTTCAACATTTTTGAGGCTATTTTTCAGTAGCTCACTAACATGATATTGATTAAGAAAGAGTATAAGTCAGATGAATTAAGTTGTCCAGTTAAGTGATTATGCATAATAATATGAAGAGATAGAATCATAGTTCATTTATTTTTAATAATAATCTTAAACTATTACCTATTTTGTATGCTTATAGGAAGAACATTACTAAATGTTAGCAAGTAATCTCTGTTAAATATTTGTCCACAAAAATCTGATCTGTTTGATAAAGGTATTGGCAGCGTATCATAATGTTTTTATAGAACTCTTTTTGCTCACTCTGTCCACAGCACAGGTTCAATTTTTGTTTGTTCCTTTTCTCATAAAACCTTCAAAATCCTTACTTTAAATAAGTCTTAATTTAAAATAACCAGTTTTCTGATTGAATCTAGCCAAGCCATCTTATAGATATTTCATCTCTAGTACCACCTGTCATTCTCTTGATATTCCTTTGGATTGCCTGTTACCAGAGTATTACTCATTCTTGATTACACTGCTTTCATCTTAGAAAAGCACCTTTCATGGCCTCAGGTGCTTGAGTGTGTGAAAATGAATAAAAGAAGCTTTATTTAAAATGGAGTCCAGACACCCTGAATGGGGAGCTCTTACACATTACACCTTGCTACAGTTTGCAGACCCTAGCAGGACAAAGCATACTCTGCATTTCCCAACAGGAAAAAGCTTCCTTTCCTACCCTATCAGGAGGAAGGAAGATTTTTTCCTCACTCAACAACAACCCAGCCAATGAGAACTGCTGCATCCCTGAACTCTCACTCTCTTCCAATGGACTTTCATTATAAACAGTCCCTACAATTTCCTTCTTTTCTCTATAAAAGAATACTCTTCTCTTTTGTTCTCCAGACTTGCCTATGATTCACCATGTTTGCATATTCTTAATTGCAATTTCTCTGCTATTCCCAAATAAACTCATTGTGCTGGTAAACTAACTGGCTATTTTATTTTTAAGGTTAACAAATGTTTTCTACCTGATTAACTCATTTTCCCAACAGTAGTAACAAGATTTTCCTTTTATCTCAAAATGGAGAAATATTCATTCAAAGTTCTGTATCAGGAGATTTACAATAGTTTTACACTAGCATGCTTATATTCTTTTGAATGATGCAGCAAATCTTACCACATAAGATTAAGACATAAGTTTAAGTAGATTAAACTTGAAAATATATATATGTAACTTGATAAATTATAAAACAATAGTTAATTATATTATTCAGCTATCTTATAATTCTGGTTGATATATCATATATATTATACAAAACTTACACTTTGCTTTTCTCTCTTATTCAGCCTTTAAAATGTTTAGGACTCTCTGAAGGCTATTTCACATATGGTTACAGACTATTTTCAGTAATGATTTAGTAACTCTGAGAAATACTAGATTTCTAATAAAAAGGTTCTTTAATTTTCAAACACAGCAATGCAAGGCTGATGTATCAGTTTAAGTACCTGGGACCAGGAGACAAATCTGGATAACAAGCAGCATGTTTTCTTCAAAATCACCTGGTCCTCCTGAAGACAAGATTTGATATTAGGTTATGTTCATTAGAGTGCTGTTGTTGTTATTGTTTCTACTTTTTAGACTGAGTTCTCTCTTCAGGAATCTTAAGTAATTTATGCAAATAGGCTTTCTTTGGTCCTGCATCAATTATTCCCAAATATGTCTGAACAAACTGCAAATAAAGCTTAGAATGTAAGAAAGACACCTGCTATATTTATGTAGTTGTAGGAATACATTGCATTTACTGACATGGGTCACATGACCACAATATTTAATGGCTATATCAGATATCATTGATTATCAACACATTCCTATTTAATTTTTGAGAGTTATTCACAAATCTCATCATTATAAGTGGCTAATACTTTTTTTTTAACTTGTCTACATAGTGTACTATTTCCAAAGTGGAGAGACTAGAACAAGACTTACAAATAGTTTTATAACTTGTTATATATTTTCCTTCTTTTGTTCATTGAAATATTAAGTAATATCTAAATTCAAGGCATTGAATTACGAGCTGGTTATATAGTGGTAGGCAAACTAGATATGTTCCATACATTTACGGTGTCAAATATGCAAATGTAGAAAATCACTGAACAATTAGTTATACAAATACAAATAATTATACACTGTAATAGAGTTACAAAGAGAAAATCAGGGAGAGAGCTAATTTAGACTTGGCAATCCAGGAAGTCCTTAAACAGATTTAAAGCGTTTGTCTGTCTGTCAAGAAGAGAGCCAAGAGAGAACGGCTGCAGTAAATGTGTGGGATACATTTTAACAGACTGTGGGTCACTGTTGCTGTAAGGTAGTGAATAAGGCACTAAAGGCACAAGAAGAGGTGGGCAAGATGTTATGTGGTATGTGGTTTATAAGCTATTATGTTTATTAACCTGTTATCCTAAGTATAATGGGAAACAACTGACTGGTTTTAAGCATGGGGACAGGTAACAATTTTATTTATTTATTTATTTTAAAGTTCACTTTGACTAGTGAATGATAAATGGAGGGGAGACTGAAAGTAGAAAAGCCAATTAGACATTTATAAGCCTAGGCAGGTGGTGGAAGTGAGTGGTTCTATATTAGTGGAATGGAAACTGACAAAATGCAGATATTAGAATGATGTTTTGGAATAGAATTGATAGGGTCTGATGATGACAAGGCATTAAAGCTTTCTTTCAAATCTATGACTTGAGCGAATAGAGAGTAGGAAAAGTCAATATGCAAATTTCATGAATATGGATTATCTCATTTTAAGTTGAGAATTAGAACTTATCTATAAGTTTATTTCTTTCTTGGAATATGATTAATCAATTGTGCATTTATTCAAAAACACTTATTAGCATAACATGTGTGCCAGGCATTTTATTAAGTATTGAAGATATAAAAATGAATAAGATATGGTCCTTGCTTCAGAAGCCATAATTATTCTGCAAGAGATTGACAAATAAACAATTATGTGCAAGCAAATTCTGCTCATGAATATTTATGAGACAATCCAAACAAATTATTAACAAAACAAATTCATTGATGTACAAAAATGATAGCACATCATGACCTAGTTGGTTTTGTCCTAGGAATTCAAAGGTCAGTTAACATTAGAAAATATGTAATGTATTAAAAGAGAAAACATGTTTCAATGAGAGCTTAAAAAAGATTGTAATAAAATTCAATGCTCTTTCATGATTAAAACTCTCTTATTCGATAAAAAGAGAAGAAAATCTCTTTCACCTACTAAGAACATTTACCAAAAACCTACAGCATATGTAATTTTTAATGGGGGAATTTTAGAAGCATTCTCCTAGGTTTAGGAAAAAGAAAATGATGCCTCTGGTCTTACTTTTTTTTAGCACGACACTGGAGACCTGATGCAGTACAGGAGGATAAGAAAAAACTAAATTCCACAAGAGAAAGAAAAAGAAAAAAGAAAAACAAAACAGGATCCAATGCTATTGTGTATCAGGTTGGATTAAGCTTTCAGACCTAACATGAAAATACCAAAGTCCCATGGGTTTAACACCAAAAAATGTTTACTTCTCGACAATATAATATTGAATTCAGTATGTCAAGAGCTGTGAAGGATCTGGTATTTTACCCTACTTGCAAGCTATATATTAGAAATATGCATCAGAGATAATGGACTTTATTACACAGGGTAGCAAGTAGCCTGTACCTTGTTTGCTTTGTTCCATTTGCCAAGTTCCCACAGGACAACTTAGAGGACCAGGTTATATCTCACACTCAGTGGACTGCATTACAGGAGAGGAATCCCATGATTAAAGAACCTAAATATTTTATACTAGGGAGTGAGTATGTCTGCCTTTGCAACGGAGTCAAACTATCTCTATTCTCCAGTGTTTTTGCTATTTAAACCCCTTTGAAAAGATAGTCCAAAGTCAGCAAGTGCCTCTCTTTATAAAATGGACAGAAACAAGAGAAACCATTGGATAATTGTCTCCCAACACAGTAAAACCATTCTCCTCATCTCATTCTTAAGGATTCACCCTCTTCCATTTCCCATGCACCACCTCATTACCAAGTCGGAGGAAGAGAGAATATGGAGAAATCACACCCATGTAAAAACACTTCACCCCAGAAGTATAAGCAACACTTCCTCTCATAGTCCACTGTGTACACCAAACCCCCCAAAATAGAAGTATATGGACTATTTGATGAATATACTGTGTCTGCTGTAATTTCAAGTCAATATTACATAAAGTTTTAAACAACCCATTAATGAGTTGATTAACTAATTTTAGAATTTAATGTGGAAAAGCAAAGGCCTAATGAGAACAAAGATTCTCCCAAAGAAGAATAAGGTGGGAAATATTTTATCACATACTATCAGATTTTAGTACCTATTAAAGCCTAAAATAACAGCCATTAACTATTAGCACAGATAAGGCAAAATGGAGACTCCAGAAATACTCAAGCATGCTAGAAACTTGATATATGACAGATGACTATGGGAAAAGAAAGTCTGTTCGTCAAATGGTGGTGATATTATGAACAAGCTCTATAGAAAAAATTAAGTTTGTTTCTTAATTAAAAATGAAAAAGCATACTTTTTAAAATTATTTTTAGATTTATTATGTTCTTAAATATAAAGGGAAATTGAAACAGAAGAAAATAATGAAGAATAATTTCATGACCTCATGGTGGGTAGGAATTTATTAATTCCAAAAGGTGCTAACTATAGAAGAAAAGATGGCTAAATTAGAACACATTAAAAATTAAAAATGCTCTTCTCCACAGGGCACCACAAAGACACTGAAAACATAAGCCACGAAGAAGGAGAAAATATGTGCAATGCATAAAATTGATAAATGTTTGGTATCAGCATATATAAATAACTCATAAATCAACAGAAAAAAAATTTAAACAAATCTTTAGAAAAACATATGAAGAGGCATTTTACAGAAGAGGAAATAACTTCTTAGTGAGCATATGAAAAAATACATATTTTTTTAGATAGAAAGAAAGCATAAGACCGTGAGGGGCAAAGAGAGAGAGAGAATCTTAAGCAGGCTCCATGCTTAGTGGGGAGCCCAATGTGGGGCTCCATCTCATGACCCTGGGTTCATGATCTGGACTGAAATCAAGAGTCAGATACTGAACCAACTGAGTCACCCAGGTGCCCCTTAAATATTTTTAATTGTATTAGTAGATCAATGTAAATTAATATAACAGTTTCCTATTCTCATGGCCCAGTTTGACAAAAATTTTTAAGTCTGAAAATACCAAGTGTTGATAATGATGTAAAATAATAGGAACTTGTTTGGTATATGTGTGAATTGAATTAGGTCAATAATATTTTAAAACAATTTCTCATTACCTAAACATGGACTTACACTAAGACTCAAAAAATTTACTTCTTGCCATAAACTAGAGAAAATTCTGCAAATGAGAATATTCTGCATACAGAATATCCTGTACCAAGAGGCATGCATAAGAATTACCATGTTTGTAATACTAAAAACCAAAGGGTGTGAGTAAAATCTTCATTGACAAGAAGTTAAAGAATGTTTCCTGTCTGACTACCTTTAAACTAAGACATTGGTTTTTCCTGCCTTCAGATGTGAACTGGCACAATGGAGTGTCTTATGCTTCAAGTCTGCCATCCTTCAGACTGGAACAGTATTATCCACCCCTCTGGATCTCCAAATTGCTAATTCACTCTGAGGATCATGAGACTTAACTTGTCAGCCTCCATAATCACATAAGCCAATTCCTTTCTCTCTCTTTCTCTCTTTGGTTTGTTTTTCTGGACAATCCTGACTAATACAGTTATTAAAGTTATCTCTTTCATGCTATTGGAGAACTAATAAGTTGTGAGGAATTACTAGATCAGAATTGGGTAAAAGGGCGAGGACCAGAAAGTTTAACACAGATTTGGGATTTTTTAATGTTGCTGGAAGGGGTAATTGAGAGGACAAGACAAAAGGAAAAGTGAAACTATTAAAAGGAGTTAAAGAGGAGGAAACATTATGTTCAAAGAGGAGCTCCACCTAGAGTTCTGTACTATGTGAAAATATCCTTTGGGAATTCATTGAAAGAAAGATAATTTCAGACAAGTAAAAACTGAGAAAACTATTACCATTAGATACTTATTACCAAAATTAATGGTGTTCTTCAGGTAAAGATGGAAGTTCAGAAATTCAAATAAGAGTGAAATAAACAAGTAAATAAGAATAAATACTGAATGAGTAATATTGAAATATCTTGAGTTTTAATCATTCATTTTAAACATTCACAGAATGGGGCTCCTGTGTGGCTCAGTGGATTAAGCCTCTGCCTTCGGCTCAGGTCATGATCTCAGGGTCCTGGGATTGTGCCCCACATTGGACTCTCTGCTCAGCAGGGAGCCCACTTTCCCCTCTCTCTCTGCCTGCCTCTCTGCCTACTTGTGATCTCTCTCACCGTCAAATAAATAAATAAAATCTTTAAAAAAATTAAACATTCACAGAATTGAAATACATGGAAATAATATCAAATAATTCAAATGAGATAAATTAAGTTACACTCTTTTAATGTTCCTTGCATCATCTGGAAAGAGCAAATTACTAATTAATACTAGATTTTAATAAATCAGGAATGTAGGTTATAATTGCAAAGGTAATAATTACAGAAATTTTAAAAAAGAATACACCAAGCTAACTGGAAAAAATGGAATAAGAAAAAAAATACTACAGAAGTTGGCAAGAAAAAAGAGAAACTTAAGAGAGGAGGGATGAAAAGAAAGCACACACAAAAACATTATATTTAAACCCAAATATATCTGTGACCATAATGCATAGAAATTGGTTAAAGGAGACTTAAAAGACAAACTTTGTCAGACCTGATTGTTAAAATCCCCAATATTTACTACTTACATGAGACACATCTAACATATAAATTTACAGAAAATATATAAGCAAAAGATAAGAAAAAAAAAAGGTACCAAGTATAAACAACTAACATAAGAGAGCTGGAGTAACTTTATTAATGTCAACCAAGTAGAATTTAAGAAACAGGGGTGCCTAGGTGGCTCAGATGGTTGAGCAACTGCCTCTGGCTCCAGTCATGATCCCAGGGTCTTGGGTTCAAGCTCCATGTTGGGCTCCCTGTACAGCAAGGAGTACTGCCTTTCCCTGTCCCTCTGTCACTGCCCCTCCTACTCATGCTCTCTCTTCCTTGATGTCTCTCTCAAGTAAATAAGTAAAATATTAAAAAAAAGAGGACACTTCACTGTAATAAAATAATTATAAAATTACCAAGAAATATAAAATTATTATTATTATTATTATTATTATTATTAGAGAGAGAGTGAGAGCAGGTTGGGAGGAACAGAGAGAGGAAGAGAAAATCTTTTTTTAAAATTAACATATAATGTAGTATTTGTCTCAAGGGTACAGATCTGTGAATCATTAGTCTTACACAATTCACAGCACTTATCATAACACATACCCTCCCCAATTTCCATCACGCAGTCACCCCATTCCTCCCACCCCAGTAACCTTAAGTTTGTTTCTTGAGATTAAGAGTCTCCTATAGTTTATTTCCCTCCTAATCCCATCTCGTTTCATTTTTTCACTTTTATCCCCCTCTACAACTCCCTGCTCTGCCTCTCAAATTCCTCATATCAGAGAAATGATATGATAATTGTCTTTCTTTGATTGACTTATTTTATTTAGCATATTATCCTCTAGTTCCATCCACGTTGTTGCAAAGGACTAGATTTCGGTTTTTTTGATAACTGCATAGTATTCCATTGAATATATATACCACTTCTTTATTCATTTATCTGTTGATGGACATCTATGTTCTTTCCATAGTTTGGCTATTGTGGACATTGCTGCTATAAACATTCGGGTGCATGTGCCCCTTCAGAAATCACTACATTTATATCTTTAGGGTAAATACCCAGTAGTGCCATTGCTGGACCATAGGGTAGCTCTATTTTCAACTTTTTTTTTAAAGATTTTTTTTAATTGATTTATTTGACAGGGAGAGAGACACAAGCAGAGGGAGTTGGAGAGGGAGAAGCAGGCTTCCCACTGAGCAGAGAACCTGCTTGATCCCAGGACCCTGGGATCAAGATCTGAGCTGAAGGCAGACACCTAACGACTGAGCTACCCAGGTGCCCCTATTCTCAACTTTTAAAGGAACCTCCATACTGTTTTTTCCAGAGTGGCTGCACCAGCTTGCATTCTCACCAACAGTGTAGGAGTGTTCCCCTTTCTCCACATCCTTGCCAACATCTGTCATTTCTTGACTTGTTAATTTTAGCCATTCTTACTGGTGTGAGGTGGTATCTCATTGTAGTTTTGATATGTATCTCCCTGATACCGAGTGATGTTGAACACTTTTTCATGTGTCTGTTGGCCATCTAGATGCCTTCTTTGCAGAAATGTCTGTTCATGTCTTCTGCCCATTTCTTAATTGGATTATTGTTCTTTGGCTGTTGAGTTTGATAAATTCTTTCTAGATTTTGGATACTAGCCCTTTATCTGATATGTCATTTGCAAATACCTTCTCCCATTCTGTCAGTTGTCTTTTGGTTTTGTTGACTGTTTCCTTTGCTGTTCAAAAGCTTTTGATCTTGATGAAGTCCCAATAGTTCATTTTTGCCCTTGCTCCCCTTGCCTTTGGTGATGTTTCTAGGAAGAAGTTGCTATGGCTGGGGTCTCAGAGGTTGCTGCCTGTGTTCTCCTCAAGGATTTTGATGGATTCCTGTCTCACATTGAGGTCTTTCATCCATTTGGAGTCCATTTTTGTGTGTGGTGTAAGGAAGTGGTCCAGTTTCATTCTTCTGCATGTGGCTGTCCGATTTTCCCAACCCCATTTGTTGAAAAGACTGTCTTTTGTCCGTTGGACATTCTTTCCTGCTTTGTCAAATATTAGTTGACCATAGAGTTGAGGATCCATTTCTGGGCTCTCTGTTCTGTTCCATTGATCTATGTGTGTGTTTTGTGCCAGTACCATACTTTCTTGATGATTACAGCTTTGTAATAGAGCTTGAAGTCTGGAATTGTGATGTCACCAGCTTTGGTTTTCTTTTTCGACATTCCTGTGTCTATTCGAGGTCTTTTCTGGTTCCATATGAATTTTAGGATTTTTTGCTCCATTTCTTTGGGAAAAAAAAACTACAACTGATGGTATTATGGTAGAGATTGCATTAAGTGTGTAGACTGCTTTGGATGGCATAGATATTTTCATGATATTTGTTCTTCCAATCCATGAGCATGGAACATTTTTCCATTTCTTTGTGTCTTCCTCAATTTCTTTCATGAGTACTTTAGTTTTCTGAGTACAGATTCTTTAACTCTTGGTTAGGTTTATTCCTAGGTATCTTAGGGTTTTGGGTGCAACTGTAAATGGGACCAACTTCTTAATTTCTCTTTCTTCTGTCTTGTTGTTGGTGTATAGCAATGCAACTGATTTCTGTGCATTGATTTTATATCCTGACACTTTACTCAATTCCTGTATGAGTTCCAGAAGTTTTGGAGTGTAATCTTTTGGATTTTCCACATAAAGTATCATATATGCAAAGAGTGGGAGTCTGGCTTCCTCTGTGCTAATTTGGATGCATTTTATTTCTTTCTGTTGTGTGATTGCTGAGGCTAGGCCTTCTAGTACTATGTTGAATAGGAGTGGTGATAGTGGACATCCCTGGCATGTTCCTGACCTTAGGGGAAAAAACTCTCAGTTTTCTCCTATTGAGAATGATATTCACTGGTAGTTTTTCATAGATGGTTTTTATGGTATTGAGATATGTACCCTCTTCCCTACATTATGAAGAGTTTTGATCAAGAAAGAACTCTGTACTTTGTCAAATGCTTTTTTAGCATCTATTGAGAGTATCATATGATTCTTGTTCTTTCTTTTATTAATGTATTTTATCACATTGATTCATTTGAAGATATTGAATTCCTTGAGGAATTACTTGAATTCTTTGCAGCCCAGGAATAAATCCCACTTTGTCGTGGTGAATAATCCTCTTAATATACTGTTGGATCCTATTGGCCAGTATTTTGATGAGAATTTTCGCATCCATGTTCATCAAGGATATTGGTCTCTAATTCTCCTTTTTGATGGGGTCTTTGTCTGGTTTGGGGATCAAGGTAAGGCTGGCCTCATAAAATAAGTCTGGAAGTTTTCCTTCCATTTCTATTTTTTGGAACAGTTTCAGGAGAACAGGTAGGTATTACTTCTTCTTTTAATGTTTGGTAGAAATCCCTTGGGAAGCCTTCTGGCCCTGGACTCTTGTTTGTTGGGAGATTTTTGACAACTGCTTCAATGTCCTTACTGGTTATGGGTCTGCTCAGGTTTTCTATTTCTTCCTGGTTCAGTTTTTGGTAGTTTATATAGTTCTAGGAATGCCTCCATTTCTTCCAGATTGTCAAATTTGCTGGTGTATAGTTGCTCATAATATGTTCTCATAATTGTTTGTATTTCTTTGGTGTTGGTTGTGATCTATCCTCTGTCATTCATGATTTTATTAATTTGGGTCCTTTCTATTTTCTTTTTGATAAGTCTGGCCAGGGGTTTATCAATCTTATTAATTTGTTCAAAGAACCAGCTCCTAGCTTCATTGATCTGTTCTACTATTCTTTTGGTTTTTATTTCATTGATTTTTGCTATTTTTGCTCTGATCTTTAGTATTTCTCTTCTGCTAGGTTTAGGCTTTCTTTGCTGTTCTTTCTCCAGCTCCTTTTATTGTAGGGTTAGGTTATGTACTTGAGACCTTTCTTGTTTCTTCAGAAAGGCTTGTATTGCTATATACTTTCCTCTCAGGACTGCCTTTCCTGTGTCCCACAGATTTCGAACAGTTGTGTTTTCATTTTTATTTGTTTCCATGATTTTTTTTCAATTCTTCTTTAATTTCCTGGTTGGCTCATTCATTCTTTAGTAGGATGCTGTTTAGCCTCCATGTATTTGAGTTCTTTCCAACTTTCCTTTTGTGACTGAGTTCTAGTTTGAAAGCATTGTGGTCTGAAAATATGCAGGGAATGATCCCAATCTTTTAGTACTGGCTGAGAGCTGATTTGTTACCCAGGATGTGATCTATTCTGGAGAATGTTCCATGTGCACTAGAGAAGAATGTATATTCTGTTGCTTTGGGATGGAATGTTCTGAATATATCTGTGATGTCTATCTGGTCAGAGTGTCATTTAAGGCCTTTATTTCCTTGTTGATCTTTTGCTTAGATGATCTGTCCATTTCAGTAGGGAGACTTTGTTAAAGTTCCCTACTATTATTGCATTATTTTATGTGTTTCTTTGTTTTTGGTAATTGGTTTATGTCACTGGTTCTTCCCATGTTAGGGACATTGATATTTAACATTGTTACATCTTGTTGTACAAACTTTTTGAGTATGATATAGTGCCTTCCCTCATCTCTTATTATAGTCATTGGCTTAAAATCTAATTTATCTGATATAAGGGTTGTCACACCAGCTTTCTTTTCATGTCCATTAGCATGGCAAATTGCTTTTCACCCACTTACTTTAAATCTGGAGGTGTCTTTGGGTCTAAAATGAGTTTCTTACAGGTAGCATATTGATGGGTCTTATTATTTTTTTTTATCCATTCTGATACCCTGTGTCTTTTGATTGGGGCTTTTAGCCCATTTACATTCAGGGCAACTATTGAAAGATACGATTTTAGTGCCATTATATTGCATATAAGGTGACTGTTACTGTATATTGTCCCTCTATGTTAGTGTTAGGACCTCTCTTTGCTTAGAGGACACTTTCAATATTTCCTGTAGAGCTGGTTTGGTGTTTGCAAATTCTTTTAGTTTTATTTCTCCTTCTATTTTCAGTGACAACCTAGCTGGCTATAGTTTTCCTGGCTGCATATTTTTTCTTATTTAGTGCTCTAAGTACATCATGCCAGTCTTTTCTGGCCCACTAAGTCTCTGTGGATAGGTCCACTGCCATTCTAATATTTCTACCATTCTAGAAATATTACAGACCTCTTTTCATGAGCTGCTTTCAGGACTTCCCCTTTGTCTCTGAGATGTCTAAGTTTTACTATTAGATGATGGGGTGTTGACTTATTTTTTATTTATTTTGAGGGGAGTTCTCTGTGCCTCCTGGATTTTGATGCTTGTTCCCTTCCCCAAATTAGAGAAGCTCTCCACTATAATATGTCCAATATACCTTCTGCCCTTTCTCTTTCTTCTTCTTCTGGGATCCCAATTACTTTACTATTGTTCTGTCTTATGGTATCATTTATCTCTCAAAATCTCCCCTTGTATTCCAGTAGTTGTTTATCTCTCTTTTTCTCAGCTTCTTTATTCTTCATCATTTGATCTTCTATATCTAATTCTATAACTATTTCTCTCTTCTGCCTCATTTATCCTAGCAGTAAGAGCCTCCATTTCTTATTGCGCCTCATTAATAGATTTTTTTCATTTCAACTTGGTTAGATTTTAGTTCTTTTATTTCTTCAGAAAGGGATTCTCTAGTATCTTCTATGCTTTTTTCAAGCCTAGTAGTATCTTTATAATTGTCATTCTGAAGTCTAGTTCCAACATCTTACAAATGCCTGTTTTGATTAGTTCCCTAGCAGTTGGTACTGCCTCTTGGGTTGTTTGTTTGTTTGTTTTTGGTTTCTTTGAGGTTGTCATTTTGTCCAGAGAAGAATAGAGAACAAAATACTTAAATACTTAAAGGGTAACAATAATCCCAGAAGAATATATACTAAACCAATCAGAAGAGACCCAAAACCAGAAGGAAAAGAAAGAAAGAAAAAAATTATATATGTATATACATATACACACACATATATATGATCAGGCTGGTGAATAGAACAGAGCCACAAACTTGATTTTGGGTGTATTTTGGTCTATTTGAAGAAACTGCCTCCGAAAATTTTAAAGAAAGAAAAATTTATATATATACAAAAATACAGGTAAATATGATGAAGGGATGGAATATGACTGTAAGAATGAAAATTTAAAAGATTTTAAAAAAGGAATTGATAAGGTAATAATTTGATTGAAAAAAGAAAGAAAATAAAATTTTAAAAAATAGAGAGAATGTGATCAGGCAGGAGACTAGAACAAAGCCATACACTAGATTTAGGGTATATTTTGGTGTGTTAGAAGAAACTGTATCCCAAAACTTTATGGAAAGAATAACATATATATATATATATATATATATATATATATATATACTTTATAGAAAGAATAACATATAGATATACATATATATATATATATATACAAAAATAAGGTTAAATATAATGAAGGGATAGAATATGACTATAAAAATGAAAGTTTAAAAAGATATTTAAAAAGGTATTGCTAAGTTAAGATGTTGATTAAAACAGTAAAGAGGAAATATTCAAAAAAGATAGGAAAAGAAAAAAAATAAAGATATAATTTAATTTTGAAATACTAAAGAATAATGGGGGGGAAAGCCAAGAATTCTATGTTCTGTATTCGCCTAGCACTGGAGTTTTCCATTTCTCATTAATCAGTAAACTTGGTCTCGGTTGGATGTTCTTCCTGACCTTCTGGGGGAGGGGCCTGTTTCAATGATTCACAAATGTCTTTGCCCCAGGTGGAATCATACTGCGCTTGCCAGGGGCTGGGCTAAGTAATCTGCTCAGGTTTACTTTTGGTAGCTTTTGTTCCCTGATTTCTTTCCATACAGCTTTGGAAGAGGAGAATGAGAATGGCGGCCTCCAAATCTCAGGCCTCTAGGAGCCAAGAGCTCCAGTCCCCCCATTCAGTGAACCCTCAGAGAAAAGCAGTCAGTCACTCCTGTCTCCCTGGTTTCTGGCCGCAGTCTGAGCTTACCCAGCCTGTGACGGAGTGTTTCTATCTCTGGCGCACAGCTCCGTTTGGAGTCTCCAAACCCAGCAGATTCCTGTGCTGTGCTTCTGTGTCACTCTGCCCAGTGGAGGAAAGTAAGTCTCCCAGATCTGCCACTTGTGAGGCCCTTGCTCGAAGAGCAGTGGCCTGCTTTGCCTCGGATCATGGCTTATGGCAACCCTAAGCAAAGAGCCCCCTCTTCAGCTCTGTTTTTGTAACTGGTTTCCCTGCTCTGATATTTGGGAGCTCCGCTGCACTCAGGCATACCCAGGCTTTCTGTGGCCCCGAGGGACCTGAGAACGTACTGTCCCAGAGAGGGCTCCAACCCCCAGCAACTGGAGTGACACCCCTCAATGGAGCAGACTTCTAAATGTTCTGATTTTGTGCTCCACTGCTCTGTCACTTGCCAGGAGCTGGCTGACAGTGGCTCCCTCCCCCCATGGTCTATCTTCCCATGTATCACCTTGGATTCACTTTTCCACACATCCTACCTTCCAGAAAGTGGTTGCTTTTCTGTTCATAGAATTGCTGCTATTCTTTTCTTTGATCTCCTTTTGAGTTTGTAGGTGTTCAGAATGGTTTAATAACTATCTAGCTGAATTCCTGGGATCAGACAAAATTTAGGTCTTCTACAACTCCACAATTTTGTTCCTCCCCCCAGGGAGAGAAAATCTTAAGCTAGACGTGGAGCCCAATGTGGGGATTGTTCTCATGACCCTGAGATCATGACCTGAGCAAAAATTAGGAGTCAGACATGTAACTGATTGAGCCAGCCAGGAACCCCAAGAAATATAAAAATTCTAAAAACTGTATTTAATTAATAACATAGGATCAAAATTTATGAGGTGAAAATCAACAGAATCACAGAGAGAAATGTAAAAATCACAATTTCCAAGGGAGATTTTTTTAAAAAAGATTTTATTTATTTATTTGACAGACAGAGATCACAAGTAGGCAGAGAAGCAGGCAGAGAGAGAGAGAGAGAGAGAGAGAGAAGGAAGCAGGCTCCCTGCTGAGCAGAGAGCCCGATGCGAGGCTCGATGCCAGGACCCTGGGATCATGACCTGAGCCGAAGGCAGAGGATTTAACCCACTGAGCCACCCAGGAGCCCTGCCAAGGGAGATTTTTAATAGAATTCTCTGAGTAACTGAGAGAAGTAGATAAGTAAGTAAATAAAAAGAGATTGTATGAACAATGTTTATTCTAGTAATATATTTAAAAGGAGAAAAAAATTAAACAATCAATGTATTTTATTATATTCACAGAATAAAGAAAAAATTAATTGTTTATCTCAGATTAAGAAAGTAATATAATTTAACATTCATTTATGATAAAAATTCTTTGCAAATTAAGAATAGATGGATCCTTTATAAATCTTATAAAAGAGATCTACAAAAATCATACAATACACATCATACTTGTTGAAATTCTTAAAGTGTTCTTTTAGAGGTCAGAAACAAAACAAGCGTACCTGCTATCACCCTTTGCATTCACCATTATACTGGAGACTCTTGGTAATTAATTAAAGCAGTAAAAAGAAACTACAGGTAATAAGCAGTGAAAAAGGAAATAAAACTATCATTATTTTATGCTTATGTATGTAGAAGATCAAAACAACATTCAGACATAATGTTAGAATTAATAAGTGAGTTCACACTAAATAATTAGATCCACTCATGCTAAATGTAGTGGATTGCTCAGTTACAATGGCTAAAGCAGAAATATGTGTTCTTCTACTGTTTCACACTATCCAACTTTTTGGATGTCATAAATGAAATTCACACTTTACTCTTTTTCACCCTGCTTTGTGCCTGGGAAGGCCCAACTTTCAAGACTGCATCAATAAGTTACCCTGTCCCATGCATTCCAATTATATTAACCAATGGTAAACACCAGTAGAAAATCAGAGGGTGGAAAGAGATTGAAGTTTAGGTACTTATTCTCCCAAATCTATGTGTATTTCTCCATCTCCTTCTCTTCTCAGAGAGGCAGTGGCTGCTTTTCTCTATTGAAGACCTTGGTTACTATAATGACATCTGTCTCCCTGAAAAATTATATGAATTATTTTCTTTGGACAGTTATTTCCATTGTGATATGTTGAATTTGAAATGTGACTGTATCAAGCAGATAATTAGATATATGGCTTTGAATCTCAGTTATGACATAATAAGTATAGAAAAAATATGAGCATCATCAGTTTAATGATGGTAGCTAAAGTCAGTGAGGTGATGGAGGACACTCACAGAGAGTATATGCAATGAGAAGAGAAGAAGGCTAATGAGTTTCCTTGGGGGAAAAACTCATGGGGTGTTTAAGTGATAGTCTCAGGAGGCACAACATTGCAAGGGAGATTAAAAAGGCATGGACAGGGAGGAGTCAAGATGGCGGAGAAGTAGCAGGCTGAGACTACATCAGGTAGCAGGAGATCCGCTCAATAGCTTATCTAAACATTACAAAAACCGATAAATCCAATGGGAGATCGAAGAGAAGAATAACAACAATTCTAGAAACAGAAAATCAACCACTTGCTGAAAGGTAGGACTGGCGGAGAAGTGAATCTAAAACGACAGGAAGATAGACTGCAGGGGGAAGGGCCGGCTCCTGGCAAGCGGCAGAGCAACAGAGCACAAAATCAGGACTTTTAAAAGTCTGTTCCACTGAGGGACATTGCTCCAGAGGCTAAACCAGGGTGAAGCCCACGCGGGCCCCAGGTCCCGCAGGGTCACAGAAGGATCGGGGGTATCAGAGTGTCACAGAGCTCACAGTTATTAGAACAGAGAAGCCGGCTACAGAGACAGATCCGAGGACTGAACTCTCAGCTCAGGTTACCTTGAACTGGTCGCGGGCTGGGTGAGCTCGGAGCACGGCTGGAGGCTGGGGATACGGGAGTGATTGGGTGCTGTCCTCAGGGGGCGACCTGAGGAGTGGGGCCCCGGGCTCTCGGCTCCTCCGGGCCGGAGACTAGGAGGCCGCCATTTTCATTCCTGTCCTCCGGAACTCTACGGAAAGCGTTCAGGGAACAAAAGCTCCCAAAAGCGAACCCGAGTGGATTACTTAGTCCAGCCCCCGGTAAGGGCGGTGCAATCCCGCCTCGGGCAAAGACACTTGAGAATCACTACAACAGGCCCCTCCCCCAGAAGATCAACAAAATATCCAGCCAGGACGAAGTTCATCTATCAAGGAAAGCAGGTTCAATTCCTAAGACAGCAGCGCAGTTCCAGAGGAGGAGAAAGCAAAGCACGGAACTCATGGCTTTCTCCCCATGATTCTTTAGTCTTGTGGTTAATTCAAATTTTTTTCTTTTTTCAATTTTTTTCTTTCTTTTTTCTTCTTCTGCTAAATTTTTTAAAACTTTTACCCTTTTCTTTGACTAGTTTATCTAAATATATATATATTTTTTTTTCTTCCTTTTTTATATTTTTTCTTTGTTTTATTTTTTAAATTTTTTTCTTTTTTTTCTGAACCTCTTTGTATCCCCTTTCCCCCTCCCCACCCACAATTTGGGGTCTCTTCTGATTTGGTTACAGTGCATTTTTCTGGGGTCTTTGCCACCCTTTTAGTATTTTATTTGCTCCTTCATATCCTCTTATCTGGACAAAATGACAAGGCAGAAAAAATCACCACAAACAAAAGAACAAGAGGCAGTACCGAAGGCTAGGGACCAAATCAACACAGACATTGGTAATATGTCAGATCAAGAGTTCAGAATGACGATTCTGAACATTTTAGCCGGGCTCGAAAAAGGCATGGAAGATATTAGAGAAACCCTCTCTGGAGATATAAAAGCCTTTTCTGGAGAAATTGAAGAACTAAAATCTAACCAAGTAGAAATCAAAAAAGCTATTAATGAGGTGCAATCAAAAATGGAGGCTCTCACTGCTAGGATCAATGAGGCAGAAGAAAGAATTAGTGATATAGAAGACCAAATGACAGAGAATAAAGAAGCCGAGCAAAAGAGGGACAAACAGCTACTGGACCACGAGGGGAGAATTCGAGAGATAAGTGACACCATAAGATGAAACAACATTAGAATAATTGGGATTCCAGAAGAAGAAGAAACAGAGAGGGGAGCAAAAGGTCTATTGGAGAGAATTATTGGAGAGAATTTCCCTAATATGGCAAAGGGAACAAGCATCAAAATCCAGGAGATGCAGAGAACCCCCCTCAAAGTCAACAAGAATAGGTCCACACCCCGTCACCTAATAGTAAATTTACAAGTCTTAGTGACAAAGAGAAAATCCTGAAAGCAGCCCGGGAAAAGAAGTCTATAACATACAATGGTAAAAATATTAGATTGGCAGCAGACTTATCCACAGATATCTGGCAGGCCAGAAAGAGCTGGCATGATATACTCCGAGCACTAAACGAGAAAAACATGCAGTCAAGAATACTCTATCCAGCTAGGCTATCATTGAAAATAGAAGGAGAGATAAAAAGCTTCCAGGACAAACAAAAACTGAAAGAATTTGCAAACACCAACCAGCTCTACAGGAAATATTGAAAGGGGTCCTCTAAGCAAAGAGAGAGCCTAAAAGTAGTAGATCAGAAAGGAACAGAGACAATATACAGTAACAGTCACCTTACAGGCTAATAATGGCACTAAATTCATATCTCTCAATAGTTACCCTGAATGTTAATGGGCTAAATGCCCCAATCAAAAGACACAGGGTATCAAAATGGATAAAAAAGCAAAACCCATCAGTATGTTACCTAGAAGAAACTCATTTTAGACACGAAGACACCTCCAGAGTTAAAGTGAGGGGGTGGAAAACAATTTACCATGCTAATGGGCATCAGAAGAAAGCTGGGTGGCAATCCTTATATCAGATCAATTAGATTTTAAGCCAAAGACTATAATAAGAGATGAGGAAGGACGCTATATCCTACTCAAAGGGTCTGTCCAACAAGAAGATCTAACCATTTTAAATATCTATGCCCCTAACGTGGGAGCAGCCAACTATATAAACCAATTAATAACAAAATCAAAGAAACACATCAATAATAATACAATAATAGTAGGGGACTTTAACACTCCCCTCACTGAAATGGACAGATCATCCAAGCAAAAGATCAACAAGGAAATAAAGGCCTTAAATGACACACTGGACCAGATGGACATCACAGATATATTCAGAACATTTCATCCCAAAGCAACAGAATACACATTCTTCTCTAGTGCACATGGAACCTTCTCCAGAATAGATCACATCCTGGGTCACAAATCAGGTCTCAACCGGTATCAAAAAATTAGGATCATTCCCTGCATATTTTCAGACCACAATGCTCTGAAGCGAGAACTTAATCACAAGTGGAAAGCTGGAAAGAACCCAAATACATGGAGACTAAACAGCATCCTTCTAAAGAATGGATGGGTCAACCAGGAAATTAAAGAAGAATTGAAAAAATTCATGGAAACAAATGATAATGAAAACACAACAGTTCAAAATCTGTGGGACACAGCAAAGGCAGTCCTGAGAGGAAAATAGATAGCGGTACAGGCCTTTCTCAACAAACAAGAAAGGTCTCAAGTACACAACCTAACCCTATGTGTAAAGGAGCTGGAGAAAGAACAAGAAAGAAACCCTAAACCCAGCAGGAGAAGAGAAATCATAAAGATCAGAGCAGAAATCAATGAAATAGAAACCAAAAAAACAATAGAACAAATCAATGAAACTAGGAGCTGGTTCTTTGAAAGAATCAATAAGATTGATAAACCCCTGGCCAGACTTATCAAAAAGAAAAGAGAAAGGACCCAAATAAATAAAATCATGAATGAAAGAGGAGAGATCACAACTAACACCAAAGAAATACAGACAATTCTAAGAACATACTATGAGCAACTCTATGCCAACAAATTTGACAATCTGGAAGAAATGGATGCATTCCTAGAGACATATAAACTACCACAACTGAACCAGGAAGAAATAGAAAACCTAAACAGGCCAATAACCAGTAAGGAGATTGAAACAGTCATCAAAAAATCTCCAAACAAACAAAAGCCCAGGGCCAGACGGCTTCCCAGGGGAATTCTACCAAACATTTAAAGAAGAACTAATTCCTATTCTCCTGAAACTGTTCCAAAAAAATAGAAATGGAAGGAAAACTTCCACACTCATTTTATGAGGCCAGCATCACCTTGATCCCAAAACCAGACAAGGATCCCACCAAAAAAAAGAAAACTACAGACCAATATCCTTGATGAACACAGATGCAAAAATTCTCGCCAAAATACTAGCCAATAGGATTCAACAGTACATTAAAAGGATTATTCACCACGACCAATTGGGATTTATTCCAGGGCTGCACGGTTGGTTCAACATCCACAAATCAATCAATGTGATAAAACACATTACTTAAAGAAAGAACAAGAACCATATGATACTCTCCATAGATGCTGAAAAAGCATTTGACAAAGTACAGCATCCCTTCCTGATCAAAACTCTTCAAAGTGTAGGGATAGAGGGCACATACTTCAATATTATCAAAGCCATCTATGAAAAACCCACCGCAAATATCATTCTCAATGCAGAAAAACTGAAAGTTTTTCCTCTAAGGTCAGGAACACAGCAGGGTTGTCCATTATCACCACTGCTATTCAACATAGTACTAGAAGTCCTAGCCTCAGCAATCACACAACAAAAAGAAATTAAAGGCATCCAAATCAGCAAAGAAGAAGTCAAACTATCACTCTTTGCAGATGATTTGATACTATATGTGGAAAACCCAAAATACTCCACTCCAAAACTGCTAGAACTCATACAGGAATTCAGTCAAGTGTCAGGATATAAAATCAATGCACAGAAATCAGTTGCATTTATGTACACCAACAACAAGACAGAAGAAAGAGAAATTAAGGAGTCAATCCCATTTACAATTACACCCAAAACTATAAGATACCTAGGAATAAACCTAACCAAAGAGGCTAAAAATCTATACGCAGAAAACTTTAAAGTACTCATGAAAGAAATTGAGGAAGACACAAAGAAATGGAAAAATGTTCCATGCTCCTGGATTGGAAGAATAAATATTGTGAAAATGTCTATGCTACCTAAAGCAATCTACACATTTAATGCAATCCCTATCAAAATACCATCCATTTTTTTCAAAGAAATGGAACAAATAATCCTCAAATTTATATGGAACCAGAAAAGACCTCGAATAACCAAAGGAATATTGAAAAAGAAAGCCAAAGTGGGTGGCATCACAATTCCAGACTTCAAGCTCTATTACAAAGCTGTCATCATCAAGACAGCATGGTACTGGCACAAAAACAGACACATAGATCAATGGAACAGAATAGAGAGCCCAGAAATAGACCCTCAACTCTATGGTCAACTAATCTTCGACAAAGCAGGAAAGAATGTCCAATGGAAAAAAGACAGCCTCTTCAAGAAATGGTGCTGGGAAAATTGGACAGCCACATGCAGAAAAATGAAATTGGACCACTTCCTTACACCACACAAGAAAATGTACTCCAAATGGATGAAGGACCTCAATGTGAGAAAGGAATCCATCAAAATCCTTGAGGAGAATTCAGGCAGCAACCTCTTCGACCTCAGCCGCAGCAACATCTTCCTAGGAACAACGGCAAAGGCAAGGGAAGCAAGGGCAAAAATGAACTATTGGGATTTCCTCAAGATCAAAAGCTTTTGCACAGCAAAGGAAACAGTTAACAAAACCAAAAGACAGCTGACAGAATGGGAGAAGATATTTGCAAACGACATATCAGATAAAGGGCTAGTATCCAAAATCTATAAGGAACTAAGCAAACTCAACACCCAAAGAACAAACAATCCAATCAAGAAATGGGCAGAGGACATGAACAGACATTTCTGCAAAGAAGACATCCAGATGGCCAACAGACACATGAAGAAGTGCTCCACATCACTCGGCATCAGGGAAATACAAATCAAAACCACAATGAGATATCACCTCACACCAGTCAGAATGGCTAAAATTAACAAGTCAGGAAATGGCAGATGCTGGAGAGGATGCGGAGAAAGGGGAACCCTCCTGCACTGTTGGTGGGAATGCAAGCTGGTGCAACCACGCTGGAAAACAGCATGGAGGTTCCTCAAAATGTTGAAAATAGAGCTACCCTATGACCCAGCAATTGCCTACTGGGTATTTACCCTAAAGATACAATCGCAGTGATCCGAAGGGGCACATGTACCTGAATGTTTATAGCAGCAATGTCTACAATAGCCAAACTATGGAAAGAAACTAGATGTCCATCAACAGATGAATGGATAAAGAAGAGGTGGTATATATACACAATATAATACTATGCAGCCATCAAAAGAAATGAAATCTTCCCATTTGTTCGACATGGATGGAACTAGAGGGTATCATGCTTAGTGAAATAAGTCAATTAGAGAAAGACAACTATCATATGATCTCCCTGATATGAGGACATGGAGATGCAACATGGGGGTTAGGGGGATAGGAGAAGAATAAATGAAACAAGATGGGATTGGGAGGGAGACAAACCATAAATGACTCTTAATCTCACAGAACAAACTGGGGGTTGCTGGGGGGAGGTGGGGTTGGGAGCGGGGGAGCATTGGGGAGCATTGGGGAGGGTATGTGCTATGGTGAGTGCTGTGAAGTGTGTAAACCTGGCGATTCACAGACCTGTACCCTTGGGGATAAAAATACATTATACATTATATGTTTATAACAAATATAAATTAAACATAAATTTATAAATTTATAAACATATAAATTATATGTTTATAAAAAAAAATTGGAAGGGGAGGCGAGCCATAAGAGACTATGGACTCTGACAAACAACCTGAGGGTTTTGAAGGGTCGGGGGTGGGATGTTGGGGGAACAGGTGGTGGGTAAAGGAGGGCACATATTGCACGGAGCACTGGGTGTTGTGCAAAAACAATGAATACTGTTACACTGAAAAAAATAAATAAAGAAATGAAAAAAAAAAAGGCATGGACACAGCAGAAGAAGAAGAACCAGTGCCAACGGATGCCAAAGAACATTTCTAAACTTGGAGGGTTATATGTATTATTTTTTTTAAAGATTTTTTAAAATTTTATTTATTTGACAGATAGAGATCACAAGTAGGGAGAGAGGCAGGCAGAGAGAGAGAGAGGAGGAAGCAGGTTCCCTGCCAAACAGAGAGCCCGATGTGTAGCCCGATCCCAGGACCCTGGGATCATGACCCAAGCGAAAGGCAGAGGCTTTAACCCACTGAGCCATCCATGCGCCCCGGGTTATACGTATTATAAAACTATATAAGATCAAGAAAGATAGGAACTCAAAGATATTCAATAAATTTAAAAGTAAGGAAGAACTAGTGACCTTGGTAAGAACAATTTCAATGAGGGGCGCCTGGATGGCTTATTTGGTTAAGCATTTGTCTCTGGCTCAGGTCATGGTCCTGAGGTCCTGGGATTGAGCCCCCGCATTGGGTTTCCTGCTCAGCAGGGAGCCTGTCTCTCCCTCTCCCTCTGCATGCTGCTCTGCCTGCTTGTGTTCTCACTATCTATCTGCCAAGTGAATAAATTTGAAAACAACAACAACAATAATTTCAATGAGTTAGGGAAGCCAGAATATTGCCAGGTGAACCAGGGAGACCCTGGACCCTGCAGCTTCGACCCAACCAGACCCAAAAGAGTTGCTGAAGGTTCTTGATCTTGTAATGATAATGAATTCAAGGACATACATAGAGCACAGTGGATGAGTAACACAAGTGGGAAAGTTTATTGAAGTGAAAAGCAAACTCTTGAGAGTGGGGGAGCTCAAGAGAGATAGAGAGCTGTGTATCTGGAGGTTGGGTTTCTATCTTTTATCAACAGTTGTTAACTAGAGGGCACAATATTCATTACCTCAGGTGGGAAGTAGGGTTTCACACTTTTTCTTCCTAATTTTGTTATTCCTGTCATGGCACTTGCCATCTTGGGCCTGTCTTGTTTGATCTGGCTTCTTGTGGACAGGCCTTTGACTTTCCTGATAGCTGCCCACAATTTCCTCACTGCTGACCTCCTGGTATTCTGTTATAACCTAACTAACTGCCTACTCTAGCAAAAATACAGATTTCTAACAGTTGTCAAGAGCAAATAAATGGCAAAGAAATAACAACTAGGCATGTTTATTTCATAAGTCTTCTTTGTGAAGGGGAAGAGAAAAGAGGATTGAAAGATTTATTGGGGATGAAAGGACGATAAAGAATATGTGGGGGAGAAAAATTAATTTACCTTCACCCTTCTAGTTTTTTTTAGCAGAGACCCTCTGTAATAAAAGACAGATTGACAGGAGAAAAACAAACAACTTTAATGACATATATACATCCTGTATACAGGGAGACACCCAGAAAAACTAAGTAATAATCCCAAAGAGCTCAAGCCACCACATTAAATACCATCTTCAGTTGAAGATAAAAGATGCTGGAATGTGAGGGAGCCATTGGTCTATATTTTGACTTTCAACTTCCTTCCTTGTTCTTTACTATTTTTTTATTACCGAGATTTCTGAGTTTATTTGAAAACCCCTTGCCAAATCAGTTTAAGAGTGTATTTGTTACCTAAATTTTTGGTGAAGTAGTCCTAAATTCCCATCCTAAGCTAGAAAAGGCAGGAGAGGAAAAAAAATTCTATAATCCTTCTACAAATTCTATCATTTATAACTGTGGAAACCAATATCTCCTTTTATGAACTGAACTCTTAAGTTATACCCATAATTCACCTATAGTCTATTGATTCATTATAACAGAAATCAGGCATCCATGGTGTTAGAAAGAAAACTATTCTGACACTTGTTAAAATGGTAAAGAAGACTTTCTTCAAAACTGTTGTAATAGGGGGCACCTCTACTGCAATAAGGAAGAAAAAGATTGTATAAAACTCCAAATATGGCAAAGACAACTGGATATTTATAGCCAAGGAGCAGAGGAAGGGGGTCAGTGAATGGAAAATCATTTAAGAGAAGATTTCAAGGGGATTCTTGCCAAACAGACAACAGGATTCTTGCTGAAGTCCACCAGGGTGATCAAATATCAAGGGTAGAAGATAAGGAACTTGAGCAGGTATCAAGGGTCTCAGATATCAAGGGTGGAGGGATTCTTGCTAAACTGACTAAGTTTCCTTTGTTGAAGGCAGACTGAAGTTGAAGCCTAGAGGAGAAAAGGGCTTCAGAGGAGCCTAACTGAAGTTTGGTCAGGAGGAAGTTTTATCAATGATTGATTATGTAAGATACACTTGTTGGGTTGGGGCACCTGGGTGGTCCAGTTGGTTAAGCATCTGACTCCTGGTTTTGAGTTGAGTCATGATCTCAGGGTCTTGAGATTGGGCCCCATGTGGGGCTCCATGCTCAGTAGAGAGTCTGGTTGAGATTCTCTGCAGAGATTCTCTCCCTCTCCCTCTACTCCTACCCATGCTTGCCCGTGTGTGCAAATACATTCTCCCTGTCTCTAAAATAAATAAATAAATAAATAAATAAATAAATAAATAAAATCTTTAGGATGAACTTATTGGGTTGACTTGAATCTGATAAAACATATTTGCTAATGGAAGCCAGATAGTACATTTTGTCTATTTTTTAAATGATTGAACAATGTAAAAAATTATCTTATGTATTGAGAACTCTAGCATTATGCTGGAGGGAGTTCATCTTATCAAAGAAACCAGAAAATAAAACAAATTAATGTAACATCTAATTCAATTGCCTTTTATTATTTACTAGGTTGAACAGAGCTATGTGAAAAATCATTAGGAAATACATTGTCTCCAGTAAGAAATTTCCTTTGTCATACTAGTTACTTAAATAAGCTATTTGCATATGAACTTGTCCAGTGAAATATTTAGTCAAGTTATAACATTCTTGCTTGCCTATTGTTTATTATTACAAAAAATAAAACAGAAATAAACAAAGTAAGTCACAAAAGAAAAAAATAAAAACTCCAGTCAACTAAAATGAGCTTTCCTTATTCTTTTAAGATGTTATTCTTTCTAATATACTGTTTAGTAGTATGGAATATGCAAATCAGCTCTTTAAATAATTTCATATTGACATGCATATCCTACTGTTTAAAATCAATGAGAAAGAAGACCTCAAAACAAAGTAGCAACAGAGCTTAATAGTTCTTTTTTCTATTTTTCTAGTTCTGTTACAGTTACTACATGTTTTATAATGTATTTATTTGCCTGACAAATGCTGAAAGCACAGAAATGAGTTATAGATTTTTTTTTAAAGCATTGTAAGGTAGACATCATTGCTCTTAAATTTTTTTTCATATGTTATCCACTAACTGCTCTTAAATAGGAAGATAATAGGAACTTAATTAATCTTTCCAACTCTGATTAAGGAAAAAACTATTCATTAAAGTTAGATTAGCTCTGACATCTGTAAGTATTTTGCTGCTTTGTCATATTTTCAATCATTTATGTATTTCAATGTAAGCAAAGTAGCTAGTAAAAATATTAAGGGATATTTTACAGGAAACCCTGTAGAATCTTGTCAGTTTTTTATATTTTCCAAGTTGAAAAAAAAAAAAATCCCCTCTGGTACTTTCTATTTCTTTTCTTCATGGAGACTACATTGCATCTCATAGAATTAAACCAGATGGGTGGTAAAAGGAACTTATCACCAAGTTTAACTAGTGCATTTCATCAAAGTCTTTTAATTTATACATGGAAATTTTATGATGTGTTACTTCTTCAAACTCTTTTGTAAATTAGCATGGGCCCTGAGGCCCAAACTTTGAAAAAAGTTCGGTCAGACTTAAAAAGCACCAGGCTGTGGAGAGATAAGAACCATAAAGTAAAGCCAAAGCATTAATCTATACTCATACTTTCAGCTGGCATGAACTGTACTGGCTCATAAATTGGTCATGATTATGCACAGAGATATGTAAAGAAGGTTGTAGACTGAGAAAAGATAACAAAATAATAATCTTATCTGAATAACTAGCCTAAAGCCTTCTTAATCTTTATTGTCACAGCTTTTTCAAGTAAGAAGATAATTTAAGTAGTTAACCTTTTTCCAGTTCCCCCAACCTGGTCTTTTCTCTCCATTGCTAGTCACTGACTTTTTCTCTTCCTTTAAGTTTCCTTGTAGCCACTTCTGGAATTAATATTTATAGCCCTGATGGCATGAGTGTTCTGATGACATTCAATTTTCAATCTTCATTTTATTGCAGGGTGCAGCTTTAGAGGGTGTGGAGAGTGTCAGGTTAGAGTTGATCCTGCCAGGAATTGCTATTCATAGACTTTCTTTAAAAATAGGATGTGAGAAGGACATTAATAATAAAATGCATTGTTTCCTTCATATTTGACAATACTGTGACTGGTATTACCATTCCAGGGTTTGGGGTGTGGCTGAAAACCAGGAGCCTTTTGTAGCAGCTTTTTCTACCCTGTTAGAATGTTAAAGAGAGCCCTTTGGTCTGCAGCTGCTGATACATTTCACTAAGCCTGATGCAGCTTGGAACTGTTGCCTCTTTCTTTTTCAGAAATTAATTCAGAACATGGAAGGCTTTTGGAATGAGCCTATGTGGGTGAATACATGCTAATAATGTATCAGTGAGAAGCCTCTGGTTATAAGCAACAGGATATGACTATTTTCAGGCTACATTAAAATAAATTTATTGGGGCGCCTGGGTGGCTCAGTGGATTAGGCCGCTGCCTTCGGCTCGGGTCATGATCTCAGGGTTCTGGGATCGAGTACCGCATCGGGCTCTCTGCTCTGCAGGGGAGCCTGCTTCCTCCTCTCTCTCTGCCTGCCTCTCTGCCTACTTGTGATCTCTCTGTCTGTCAAATAAATAAATAAAATCTTTAAAAAAAAACAAAAAAAATAAAATAAAATAAAATAAATTTATTATCAGGACATTAGAAATCACAATTTTTTTTTTTTTTTTTAATTCTGATCATCTGTATAGTGATGAGGATAACCCAGATTGAAAGTCAGGAATTGATGAAGAGTCTCTTTCACATCAGTGTTGTAAAGACAGATGTTCAATGGCCTGTTGTCTTTTTGCCATGATGCTTGAGACTCAAATTCTAGAAGGGAGAGAATTTGATTGACCTTTTTAGGGGAAGAGCTCTACCAGAACACACTGGGATTGTGAAGGCTGTTAATTCAGGATTAAGTGATACCAAAAGAAAATAAAAGGTATGATCCTTGGGCTATTGGTCTTATTACATTACTGCTACTGGTCTTTGAATAGTATAGTCAATTGTTTAAGATGTGCTTCTGGAGTCTGGTTTCAAAGGACTCTCCAAAACATATCAAGCATTGTACCTAATCCAACCAAAAATACTACCAAATCTGGAAAAGAACACATTCTTACATGGGGAAAGGAGTAAAATGCACTTAGGAAATAATACAGTGAACAAGCATTGAAATCTAAACTGACTTTTTCCAGTGTGAGAGAAATATTATGATATAAAAATACTGAAAGGGATTTTGAGGGCCTATATTTTAAATAACTTTCCCAAATATTGCGATACCTAATGCATATCATATTGAAGATGCCTAAACACATGTGGGAAAATAAACTATTTATTGGACTCCTTAAATTTTTAAAGACAAAGCTGTATACATTTTTGACATTTCCCATTTAAAACTGGGTAGTGTTGGGTGCCTGGGTGGCTCAGTCGGTTAAGTGTCTGCCTTTGGCCCAGGTCATGATCCCAGGGTCCTGGGATGGAGTCCTGCATTGGGCTCCTTGCTCAGCATGAAAGCTGCTTCTCCCTTTCTCTCTCCCTGCTGCCTCCCCTGCCTGTGTGCCCTCTGCACCATCTCTCTCTCTTTCTCTTTCTCTCTCTCTCTCTAATAAACAAGTAAAATATTAAAAATAAATAAATAAATAAATAAATAAATTTATTTTGAAAAATAGGACAGTGCTACACAATGGTTATTTGTGCCATTGCAGTCATGGAACTAGCATATCTTTCCACTGTGACTCTGTTTTTCTGTGATGAGAATGTATGTAGTGTTTTGCTGCTGAATTAAGAAATTTTTTTCTTTTCTATTTTTATAGCTACCAAATGTCCATAAAGAATCTTCTTAAATGCTCTGATTGAATAAATACTAATAAAAATAATAATGGTAATGAATAACTTTGGCTGTATGCCAAATTTTGAAAGTGCTGTTGCAGGATTTTTTCTCTATCCGTGCCCAAGGTTCTCGGTGACACTGTTTCAAAGAATGAAGGGGTAGACCAGATAGAGTGGTGGACAGTGAAGAAAGGTTTATTGAGTGATAACAAAGTGATAGTACAAAGTTCCCAAGGAGGGAGGGGACCCAAGAGGATTGCCTTCAAAGTTTTAAGTCTAGGGGTTTTTATGGGCTTGCTGGTGGGCTGTTTTAATTTGATTAACCTTCCCTTCACCTGTCATCCAACCAGATTCTTGTCACCTATCTATCATATGGGAAAGGTGGAGGATTCCTTCCAGGGTGGTGTAAAATCCTTCTTAGGGTGGTTTCCTCTTAGGCGGGGAACTCTTGTCCCTGCCTGCCTGCCTTCCAATTATCCTCATCATTATCTCATTAAATTTTCACAGCAATCAAATTAAGTACATCAGGGTTTCTCAACCTCACCATTACTAATATTTTGGACTAGAAAATTGTTATCTGGTGCATTAAGATATTTAACAATATTCATGGTTTCTACCCATCTAGGTGCCATAGATGCACTTTAGGCAATACTAAGTGTGCCAGTCAAGAACTATTGAAATATGCTATTGTAGTCTGCCTCTAGAAAAATCTGTTGGTCAAGAAAAATTTACCTCATTAAATTTATTGCAGCAATGGAGAATACCACCTCAATAGTAGTATCTCAACAGATAGAAATTAGGTAAATTTATTTTCAGAGTTTTCTTGGTTAGGCTCAAGAAATTATGATAAGCCTTTTAAAGTAGGCAATTGAGTAGGACTGGGTGAAGTTCACATAAAATAGTTCAGGATTGGAGGACATAGAAGGTGTTAAGGTGAGGCTTGATGAGTAAATTGCTTTATTAAAAAGAGAACTGCTCCCTGAAATGAGCAAACTGTTTGCCCAGGTGTATTGATTTTCAGTAATTTCCCAACATAGGTAGTAGAGTTATATATAGGTTTAATGTCTCATTTTCCTGGTCAAGAATTTCCCGGTGCAAATTGTTAAATTATTTTGATATAGGTGGTATCAGTTTTCAGTTCCACCAGTATAGTTATGCTGACGCAAATGGTCTCAATTTGCAGACCTTCATTTTAATCCCTCTTTAGCTTATGTTGAAGGATAGATAATTAACATGTGGAGCATGATTATTTCAGATCTACTGCTGTTTGAGGCATTATTATCATATATCATGTTTTGGAGAGTGTCTGTTTTAGCCTCTGTTATCAACTATTACTGTCCTCACCTTCTTTCTCTCTCTCAATGATCTTTTGATGGAAAAAGTTCTGTGCAATATTTCAATCACTGTAACGATTGTGGACAGAGTATTTGTGTCCCACCCCCTGCCCAATTCAAACATTGTTCTTCTTAATCCCTAATGTGATGGTATTAGGAGGTACGGGGGCCTTTGAGTGATAATTAGATTTAAGTTAAGTTATGCCAAGGGAGTTTCATGATAGCCAGCACCTTGATTTTGGATTACCTAATCTCCAGAACTGTAAGAAATAAATGTCATTGAAACCATCCAGTATTGTGTTACAGCAGTGTGAGCTAAAACAGTAGTATCTACAAATTCTAAGAAAAGGATGATGACTACAGTTTGTTGTATACTTTCAATTAGCGGACTAAAATGTCCAAATTAATCTGAGACAATGGATCCAATTCCAACTTTGAATAGCACGGAAGAAAAGAGTTTGGAACTATTAGCCAAATTACCTGTTTCCTGATTTCTTTATTTGCTAGATCCTTGAGTAATGTGAAAGATGTTAGAATGACTCTAGGGATTAAGTATAACATTCTTTGACCAAAATCACACATATTTTACCTTGAAAGTACAATATTGTGTTTGGGACTCCTCTGTTTTGAAACATGACCATACAATCTCATGAGTCTCAAGGGCAAGAACATATGTGGTATTAATGACAATGTCTATATTCTATGCAATCCTCACATAGGATTCCCAACCCCAGTTTTGAGACAGCTTATAAGCATTAAAGGGTCTGAAAGACAGAAATTGAAGTATTGAAACTGAAATTGAATTGAATTCAATTGAAATTGAAAGAAGAAATTGACACCAAGTTTTCATTTGGAGTCTTAAATTGAGACCAAAATATTATCCTTCTTCAGTTGTCTTAAGATTTTTTTTTTTTTCCAAGAGGGAAAGTTGATGGGCCAAAGTGGACTCTAGGTAAAACCAGGTTGAACTGAATGCACATACCAATTGTTGAGCAAGCAAATCACAGTCCTATTTGTAGAGTTTGCTGATAGGGTTTTGTGGAACAAATAAAATAGCACTTAATGGGGTGAGGGCACAAAATCATCTGATTTCAACCAAAATACCTTTATGGGATTGCTGAATCATATTATATAGAGTAGCACTTGAAGAGTGGGCTGGTGCATAGGTGGTAAGATGTATAGTTCAGAGATTATCAGGTAGGTCAAATAGGACATAAGATATATCTTAAGTCTTGAGACTTACTTGTAAAGTCTGTGAGACAGCTTGCACAAATATACTATTTTTCTAAGAAGACTTTATAATTTCTATTTCTGTGCAAGTCAGTTATAAAGTCTGCAAAGTCTAGTCGGTGCCCAAGTATAATTTTGGTTGGAGACATCACCCTCTCCTTTTAAATGTGGCCTGATAAGAGATTTTAGAATTTTGGATGTCTGGCCTATTGTGGTATTTTCACACAAAAATCATATTTCACAGAAAATGAGGAGAGAACCAAAATCACATTTGCTTCAGAATGTATGCTTGAATTATGTTTACATGTGTTCAATAATCTATGCTTTACTTTTCCAATGGATGTATCCTTTTTCCCCTCTTCTACAACTAAATTGGAATATAATGTAATCACAGGAGTATCTTTAGGATTAGCCGCCAAAAGTTCTCACCTAATGTCTATAACTTTTCTTTCTTTCTTTTTTCTTTTTCTCTCAAGATTTTATTTAAATTCAAGTTAGTTCACATACAGTATGGTATTAGTTCCAGGGGTAGAATTTAATGATTTATCAGTTGCATATAACATCCAGTGTTCATTACATTCTTAATGCCCATCATCCAGTTCCCCCATCCACTTACCACCCCCCACCAATCCTTAATTTGTTCCTTATATTTAAGAGTCTTATGGTTTGCCTCTCTCTCTGTCTTTGTCTTATTTTATTTTTCCTTCTCTTTTTCTATATTCATCTGTTTTGTTTCTTAAATTTCACATATGAGTGAAATCATATATTTGTTTTTCTCTGACTGACTTATTTTGCTTATATCTATAGGTTTTTCAAACCCCTCTGGTTTCCTTTACTATTTGATGTCTTTTAGATCATGATCATCGTCTTCCTGATGTGGGAAACAAAGGCAGAAGGAAGTTATTAAATTTCCTTTCTACTTACAGCCCATTGATAAATCCTTGAAACAAACAGAGTGACAGTCCTATAGCGACTCAACTGCCTCGATTTTGATACTTTGTTAAGGGCAAAAGACAATTTTGGCCCAACCCCCCAGAACTCTGTGAGTCTACTTTAACACATAAAAATTCCTATGGAAATTTCCTTTATCTCTAACCCCCCCAAGATATTTGTTGGTAATCATCCCCCAAGTATATGGTCCACCGATATACATCTGAAGGGTCTCTTAACAAAGGTTTTATTGGATGGTAATAAATGACATTTTCCCAATAATTGCTAGCCCCCTCAAGGTCCTGGAAACCTTGCTTCCAAAATTCCTTAGAGACTTAAGCTATCCCAAACCCCTCCCAACGTGAAAGTAGATAATGGGCCACCCCTCATGACCCCAGTACAGCTCTTTCTGCCCATGGGTCCTGTCCCTGTGCTTTAATAAAACCACCTTTTTGCATCATAAATATCTCAAGAATTCTTTCTTGGCCATCGGCTTTGAACACTAGTGTTCTTTCCTACATCATTCCTCATCTGCCTTTCCATATTTAACCTGTGTTATGTTTAGCTCTCCCTTCCATTCTGAAAGATTTTCTAGTTTGAATAATTAAGTATATGTTCATCTTCTCTACCTCTCATTTAAATAGCTCTCAGTCTTCTATCTGGTTCTTTTTATTTTTTATTTATTTATTTTTAAAGATTTTATTTACTTATCTGACAGACAGAGATCACAAGTAGGCAGAGAGGCAGGCAGAGAGAGAGGGAGAAGCAGGATCCCCGCAGAGCAGGGAGCCCGATGTGGGACTCGATCTCAGGACCCTGAGATCATGACCTGAGCTGAAGGCAGAGGCTTAACCCACTGAGCCACCCAGGCGCCCCTGGTTCTTTTTATTTTTATCAGCCCAACACAAATCAAATCCACTGATATTTTTTGTTCCGATTGAAAGAAACGATTTGGTTTCTTTACTGTTCCTGCCTCCTCCTCTGCTGTCCCCAACAAGGGCTCCATCCCATTCCACTCTAAGGGATACCTTATCTATTCTGCATCCAGAGAGATCTTTTCAGATTAAAAATCTGGTAATGGGCCTACCTATCTCCCTTGCTTTATCCAAAAAACCTCTCCCTGTACTCTATGCTAGCATTATTTGACAAACCTCCTTTTCTTTCACCAGGACATAGTAATCTCTTCCATAAAAGAGTATTTTCACATTCTCTCCCTCCTCCCCTTGCTCTCATATCTATACATCATATCTAAAACCAAGGGTCATTGTCACAGGGAAATTTTCTGTTACTTCATGTGGTAGGCTGAATAATAGTCCCCCTAAATATGTCTGCATCCTAATCTCTGGAGCCTGTAAATGTTACCTTATATGACAAAAAAGACTGTAGATGTGAAGAAATTGAAGATCATGAAATGGAGAGATTATCTTGGATTATTCATGTGAGTTCGATATAACAGCAATGGTTCTAAGTGGAGCAAAGGAGGAATCAGAGTCATAGGGGAAGGTGATGCGATGACAGAAGCAGAGATTAGAGTGACTGGCTTTGAAGATGGAGGAAGAGGTCATATCCAAAGGAGGTCACAAGAAACACAAGAAACTAAAAAAGGCAAGGAAACAGGAAACTAAAAAAGGCAAGGAAACAAATTCTCCCCATAGAGACCTCAGAAGGAAACAACCTGCTGAAACTGAATTTAGCCCAAGTGAAACTTATTTTGGACTTCTAACCTCCAGAACCAAAACAGAATAATGCTTTTGTTCTTGTTTTACACCACTAAATTTGTGTCTGTATACCTTGGTACATTAGATTCTAACTAATGGTATCACCTGATTCTCCTTCGTCACACTCACAAAATCAGCACTTTTACATTTGATTAAGTATTTATTTTTAGCTCTCTGTTTCATAAATATAAATGGTAAACTCCAGTAAGATAAGATTTTTAAAAACTTGCTTTTATATCTTCAGTGTCTAGTAGAATTCCTGGCATATAACATACATACAATAAATATTTTTGTGGTGTGTCTGGGTGGCTCAGTTGTTAAGTGTCTGCCTTTAGCTCAGGTCATGACCCCAGATTCCTGGGATCAAGCCTGCATTGGGGCTCCCTGCTCAGCAGAAACCTGCTTCTCCTTCTACCACTCCTGCTGCTTGTGTTCCCTCTCTCATTCTCTCTCTCTCTGTCAAATAAATAAATAAAATCTTAAATAAACAAATAAATATTTTTGTTATGAATGGATACATTGATAAATTTTACTTAAACAAGAAGTTTCATAATAACATTAAACATTTCAATTATTGTACATCCTTTTTTTCTTCTTTTTAATCAATGCTTATTTCTTTAGAGACAGATACGGAAGTACAGCTATTTCCAGTTATCAGAAGTTCTCTTCCTTCCATTCTCCTTCAATATAATTGAAGGGAAGCAGAATTTATCACCCTCAAATAAGGATAAGGCAGAAATATTATTTTGACCTGATTATTTTTAAGAAACAGCAGTGACAGGAGAAGCTGTGAAAATCAAGTCAAAGTTACGTTTTTGTAAGAGACATCTCCATTGGTAAAGGAAATCTCCATTTGTAAGAATGTCTCCCTCTTGTGCCAGGAAGAGGAAGATGACTAAATCTCTAGAAACTCTTACCAACAGAGAAGGCACAGATTAAATCTGTGTAAGAAGCAAGCCCTTGTTTACTGTGCTTTCCTGGTAACCTGTCAGAATTGGTCTCAGCTCATCCCAACACCTTTTTTTTTTTTTTTTTCTTTTTGTCATTAGCAGAAGATGGTACTCAAAGTCATGATTTGGGCCATTTGAGGGAATTAGTTGGTTTTCCTGGGGGATGTACAGTACTAAATTTCTGTGTGTTTTTCTCCTGCCAATCTATCTTTTATTATGGGGGAATCTCAGACAAGAACCTACAAGAATAAAGGGAAAATTAGTTTTTCCTTACCTATAACGGTAATTGAGTGTTCCATCTCATCCTTCTGGATATTACAGACAAAACCAATAGGTCACACAAAGTAGGTACTTTCTAAATTTTACAAAATGAAAAATTAGTTTTACTTTCAGAAAGCTACACATAAATACATTTTACTTGTCACAAAATAAATGCTCCTAAAATGTAGTAAATATAATATTTGTTAACAAATAATTCTTGCTTTAAGGAATGATATGGAGTTCTTTTATAAAATTGAATAACCATCTTTCTTCTGTTTTGCAAATGCTATTATCATTATTGGTGACTTCCTTTCAAAAATATACTGTGCTTAAAACGCCCATAAACTACAGATGAAAGGAGGAAGTTTCAGAGTATTTGCTTATGAAAATGTGCTCATTTTCTGTAAGTTTTCAAAGGGGCATTATTGTACAAGGCCATCTCCTTTAACACATTTAAACTTGTGTGGTTGATTAAAAAAACCCAATTCATACAATTTTATAAAAAACATATTTTGTGTATAAAGACTAAATATTTTAGTATTATTTGTTAATACTTTGATTTAGACATTTCCATCTGTTTATATGATCCTGTGTTTTGGAATAGATTGACCTTTGATTTTGCCAAAACCTCAGGTTTTTATTTTATATAATAACGAAGGGGAATAGGTAGGGCTGCCTTCTATTTTTTGAATTAAAATATTTGAAATATTACAGAAACACGAAAATAGCCCAATAACAGTTCTTACAGGGCTCATGAAAGCCTGATAACTATGGTTCATGCACTTTCAATTTTCAATTTTTCTCTGAGAGATTGAGGTCTGTTCAATGGTGTGTATTGAATTGAATCTTTTCTCTATCAGGTATATCTAATTTTTACTTTTAAAAAATGCTTCTTGCCTAGATGATTATTAAACATAAGTATATGCCAAGAGATCCATTTGAAGATTTAAAATGAGGGTTCTTATGTTAAATCACACTTATAAAAGAAGTAAGGGCTCACTTTCTAATATAAGCAAATTGAATCCTGTTTTTCTTCTTAGTTTTAGTTTTTCTTTTTTGCCTTTCAAGGCATTTAAACTTAATGATTTGTTAACCAGAAGCTTGACAATATAGTTGCATTATGGACCTTATTAAATTTAGAGGAAACACTAACATCTGATACTCACAAGTGTAAAGTTTTGCAGGCAATGTAAACACAATGCCAGGCGAGATAGGCACAAGGCAAGATTTATTAAAGGCACTCTCCTGCGAAGTTTCAGGGCTCAGGAGAAGGGGAGCCAGGAAAGTCGCACTGGGAGGAGGTGGGCACTCTCCAGTGAGGTTCCACAACTCAGAAAGGGGGAGTCGTGGAAGTCACACTGGGAGGGAGTTGGTGGGGGTCTTTTATCTGGCCAAGGCAGGGCATGGGCTCACATCCATATATGGTAAGGTATTTGGTGATTGGAAGGTATGGGGTCAGGGTTCCTGATACTCCTGTTTCCTGCATAGGTATGGGTTACCTATGGAGATGTACCTGGGCATACACCCTTTTGGCAGGAGAGTCTAGGGTTAAGGAAGGAGGCGGGGGAGAGGACTGGAAGATGGAGGCCCCTGCAGTCATTTCTATTGTCGCTCCTGCATTCCCAGAACTGCCGACCCAACAACAAGAATGATTCTTTCACCACAGTTGCTCATTAGTACCAGTGTTTTATTTTTAAGGTGTTATACCATATTGTGTGATGTCACTGGATTTCATGTCATGCTATTTTTGGAGACATTGGTAATTCTCTTAAATTTACCATCTTCTCATAGTATAAAATAATATGTTAACTGCTTTAATGTATTAAAGACAACAGGCCCAAAATGGAAACACTTTCCTAAACCCCACATCACCAGAGATTTAGTTAAATGACAGTTTGGGTGTCCCAGAAATGGAATGTTAAACCAATCAATTGGTAATCATCTTACCAGCATTAGTTAAGTCATCTGCCACATCAACCCCTGTCATCTCCTATAAGGAAAGTAAACTTGCAATTAACAATCTGCCTTTCTGTCTACTACAAACATCTTTTTCCTGCTTTCTTCTACCTATAAGATCTCTTACTTTGTATAGGTCCTCAGGGCTTTTCTCTACTTGTTAGATTGGATGCTGCCATGAATTGCTGAAGAAAGCCAGTAAGATCTTTAAATTTTGCTTCCTGGCAAATGAAAGAGAGATATATATAAGAAATCCTAGGAAAGGATTACAATGGATATTTATAGCAAGTCTTATTATTTGGGGTTGATTAACCTTCCATAAATGCAATGTAAGTAGTTTGTGAAGCCTTTGAAACTATTTTCAAATTTCTGTGTGTGTGTGTCCATTTTTCTGAAGAAATCCCTAGTCACCCAAAATGTTAAGAACAGTGTTGTTAATGATCTTTATAGACTAGAAGAAAATAAAGTGGGTGGCCACAGACATAATGCAAAAAGAATTCTATTTAGAATTCTCTAAATCAGGCATCAGGCAGAGAAGTCTTAGTTCTATTTGCTATGCTAAGTGATTTCATGTAAGAGATATTTTGAAGTTTAAGAAAAGTGGAATCTTTTAATAAGAATCAAATTTTAGCTTGATGAACTCAATGAATTCCATGCCTAAACATAATATGCATTTTCGAATGTTATATTTTCATTAGTAAGAGTTGTTTCTGTTGATTGGAGGATCTGGCAACAGCAAAATCTTGCTTTTTCTGATTCCCATTTTGCCAACACCCCCGTCTTTTCTTCACATAGCAAAAGGGATTTGTAAAAATCTTTACTTAAAGCCCTCCAGTTGCTTCCTGTTCCAATTAGAACAAAATCTAAATTTTTGTGTATGATTTGCAAAGCTATGTGTGATCCCTGCCTATTTCTTTATTTCTTTATTTTCTTTATTTCATTATACAGCATCTGCCCTGTTGTCCCTTATGCTTCAGTCACAGGAAACTTTGACAGTTTCCAGAGCTTGTTCTTTTTTTGGAGACTTTGAATTTTTTATTTCCTCTGCCTAAAATGATCCTTTTCTAGATCTTTTCTTGGTTTACTCAGTGCTCAGGTGCTTCTTTGAACATGACCTCCTAGGAGAGACTTTTCTTGACTACCAAATGTGAAGTTGTCTCCTTGTTTTCTCTATCACTTCATTCTGATATGTTTTCTTCTTACCACTTAGTATGGGTCATTACTAGCTCATATATTTGTTTGCTCATCCTCTGCTTGTGGGCACTTGAGTGTAAATTTCATGAGAGCAAGAGTGCTGTCTTTCTTGTTTACCACTGAATCTTCCAGTGCTTAGAACTTGCCTGAAATGTAGGGAAAACTCAGTAAGTATTTGTGAAGTAAATTAAATAAAATTAAATAAAAATTAAAGAGAGTTTCATTAAATAAGCATTTATATTGATCTCCTAATTGGTATGATTACAGGATATTGGGGACAGGGAATAAGAAATAGCCTTTGACCGTGCAGGGCTATGGTCATACCAGATAACATCATCCTGCAGGTTTTCCTGCAGATGTCTGTAATGAAATGAAAACAAACAGGAGTCATCTAGATGACAGGAGTCATCTACTTTTCTCTGAATAACCTTGAAAAGTTACTGACATATGACACCTCTTACTTTCCTCTTCACTTTCTCTCTATATGGATGTATGCGTGGTTTTCCAAATTGTTGTTTGATAAATGACTGAAAATCTTGCAATTTGATTAATAACTAATACTTATTCAGATTTGAAGATTGATATTTTATACTCTTTGTACAAAGGTTGAAAAACTTTTTTAAAGATTTTATTTATTTGAGAGAGAGAGAAAGCATGTGACTGTGGGGAAGAGCAGAGGGAGAGGGACAAGCAGACACCACACTGACCAAGGAACACTGAGCAAGGAGCCTGACTTGGGGCTTGGGTCTCATGACCCTAGATCATGACCTGAGCCAAAATCAGGAGTCAGATGCTCTACCAGCTGAGCCACCCAGGTGCCCCGCGTTGATGACCTTTTAAATAAAGACCTCTGAGTTTATATATGAAGACTGGATTTTCAGCACAGCCTAGATGATTCTGGAAACTCCTGTATATCAAGCCAACTTGCTATAGTGGGACATTGGAAGAACATGAGGATGTAAACTAAAAAAAAAAAAAAGTTTTAAACTTGGCAACCTGCTATAATCCCAGTAGGGATGGACGTAGAGGAGCTGCCTTAGATGTACATGACTTTAAATCTGGGCTTGACCACATGGCACTTTGTGTCAGCAAGCAGGAAGATCATCAGCACTAAGGACATCTGTGGGCTTCAGTGTGCTCTTCCAGTTTGCTGTTTACAAACAGGTTTAAATCCCATTGGTTCTAGCAAGCCTCTTTTTTTTTTTTTAAGATTTTTTGTTTATTTATTTGACAGAGAGAGATCACAAGTAGATAGAGAGGCAGGCAGAGAGAGAGAGGGAAGCAGGCCCCTGCTGAGCAGAGAGCCCGATGCGGGACTCGATCCCAGGACCCTGAGGTCATGACCTGAGCCGAAGGCAGCGGCTTAACCCACTGAGCCACCCAGGCGCCCCATCTAGCAAGCTTCTTTATATACAGCAAACCACAACTTCAAAGAGGAGATGTGAAACTTTTAGGCAGTAGGCTCAGTAGACACAACCAATACTCTCTCTATATATAACATATACATTTGTACTCTATTAATAAATAGGCTTATTAATTATGTATTTCATTATGCAAATTTCAAAATTATTTTTGAGATATCTGTTCAATGAAAAAAATGATATAGAAAATATTACATTAGAGACTAAAGTGTGGTGGTAAAAGGATATTGAATTATCTTATTCTGAAGAATGGTATTTATATGAATGTATTTGAAGGAGTGTTTTGGGAAGAGTAAATATGAACCCTTAGTATATGCTAAAGAAGTTAGAGAAAGACTAAATATGTAAAAAGAAATGAGAGAAATATCGATGAAAGTAGAAATAAATGAATTAGAAAAGATGATTATATCATAAATTTGCTAACTAAATTAAAAAAGTTATATATTAGTTTTCAATATCAAATTACAGTAAACATTTATTTAAGGAAATATAGAAATAAAACACTTAGAATTCCTGACATAGATAATAGCACGATTATGGGTGAAGTTAAAAATATTAAATTATATGTAAGATACAGTTATATGTTATAATAAAGATAAAATGATCTTCAAACAAGGACCTGTTATCAAGAATGAAGCTGGGGGCACCTGGGTGGTTCAGTCAGTTGAGCATCCACCACTTGGTCTCAGCTCAGGTCTTGATCTCAGGGTTGTGAGTTTGAACCCTATGTTGGGCTCCAGACTAGGCATAGAGCCTATTTTTTAAAAAAAAAATTATTAGTCTCTATCAGATTTACATAGGTTGTAATTGCAGGCTCTCTGAAGTGGTGACATCTAAGCTGATACCTAAAAAAATGAAGGAGTGGAGTCAGGTCACAGGCGAAGGAAACAGCATATTCAAAGGCCCTGAGAAGGGCAAAAATGAAGTGTTTGGAAAATGCCAAAGTCAACATGGCAGAAGAACTGGCCATGTTTACTTCTTTAATAAATTTGAGAAGAGTCAAGATTATATTTATAACAATATCACTTTTCATCAGTTTTGATACTAATATGTATAAAAAATGGTAGAATTATATATATTAAGATTAGTTTTGATAGGAATATACCTATGGAGATTTGCTTTATGTATGAAATTCATCTGTCATATGTGTTTCAGCAATAGAGATAAAGGAAAAAAATAGAAAACCATCTCTCTAATCATGTCTTCCTGCTCATACTTTTATAGCAGTGGATTCTAATTTTTTGTCTCTGGTCTCCTTTCCATTCTTAGAAATTATACTGTGTATCATTGAATACATGTTCTATGATTGTTCTTTCTATGTTGAGTCTGTTTTTCTATGAAAAATGCAGTTATATCTTTATTTGGACATTTAATTTTTTCCCCTAGTTTTTCTGATGTGCACTCTTTTCTTTTTGTTGTAATTCCTTGCCTAGAAAATAAAATTGGATTATTTTACACCACCACATAACCTGCGATTTACTTCTCACTTATCATGATACTCAGCTGCAAGGAAAAATGAATTCCTAGTCTAAATTTCAGTTTATTATATATGAAATTCTATTCACTTGAAGGGGATACTGAGGTTATTCTGTCTTTGGTCATTTGTTGCCAAGTAAATCAACAGAATTGGTATCACAGTTTTTATAAGTCTTAGAAGGCTTTCCATTACTTCTTTGGTGCATGCATCAGGAGAACCGTATTTGCAAAAGATGGATGTCACATATACATATGGCTGGCATTGTACTTCTCCAGAGTCACTGACTACCACTGTCATTTGAGATTAATGATTATCTCCAATAAACTCTCCCTCAAACTTATTTATGGCTTTATAGAACAATTTATGCTCCTTTTTTTGTGACTCAATGTTGCTTTTATTGCCCTGAGTATTAAACCCGTTGTCCTACTTTAGGGTTTTAGGATTTTGTTTGTTTGTTTCCTAATCTGGGATATAATTCTGCTCTTGCCCTAAGTTTTCTGGCTTCATTTTTGGATAATGTTCACTACATTCTAAGTGGTATTGATCACTAGCTCCTAAAGCTGTCTTCCTTGAATTGTTTCACCACTTCTAGTAGGGAGACAACCTTGAAATTATAGTAAATATAATACATATAATGCATAAGTGCAGATACTACTTCTTACCTGTTTTAAGAAGAAAGCTAAGCATCTGTATGACCAGCAAGGCACTGTAAGAATTCCAAATATAAGAGAACATGGTTGGTGCTCACTTGAAACATACGTATATATACATCCAATAGGAAATTCTTCTGTATACTTTGTTAATATAAACTTTTTTATACTTTTATGCAGACACGATACTTTCACTTATTTTTTTTAAAGATTTTTATTTATTTATTTGACAGAGAGAGATCACAAGTAGGCAGAGAGTCAGGCAGAGAGAGAGAGAGAGGAGGAAGCAGGCTCCCCGCCGAGCAGAGAGCCCAATGCGGGACTTGATCTCAGGACACTGAGATCATGACCTGAGCCTAAGGCAGAGGCTTAACCCACTGAGCCACCCAGGCGCCCGATACTGTCACTTTTAGTTACATACTCCTGAAATGGCAAGTGTTCATAAACAGCAGTAATTTTCTCCCAGCCATTTTCAACAGAAGCTTGTTTTAGTGAACAATGTCATATTGAAAGACCCTTGACCACACGCTTATAAAATGAGCTATTCATTTCTTTTTGTATTTCATGCTGATAATAATAGCTTTTTTCAATGGAGAAGTATGTTTTAAATATGCTAATAATATGTGTAGAATTCATATCTCATAATAGTACTTTCCAAATACGAGATAGATACTGCAGACTTGTAGAGGAAATCTGTAATAAAATTGTTTTTTATATTTGCTATTGTTTGTAATTAGCTGTTAGTGATATATGTGTTTATATGCTTCTCTTATTTATATTTATGTTTTTTTCCTGGGTTTCTCTTATAAAGTCAACTGTAACTGTGCTTAAAAGAAAATAAGGAATGCTTTTAGTATTTGTGCCCTTCCAGTATTCATTCGACCTGAAAAGAATCCTGCTATAGTGGAGAGAACATGACCTTTAGAGATAGTCAAAGGTAGATTTGAATCTTGGCTTTTTCCCTTTTGGGGTGTGTGTGTGTGTGTGTGTGTGTGTGTGTGTGTGTAATGTTAAAAGCATTTTTGATGATGGAATTTAAGTCACTGTGTCAGTGAAATACTTTTTGATCAGAAAATACTATAAGCTCTTATACAATTCATCAAACTGCTTCTTAGACCCTTTGAAAATACGCATGTGTTTTTGTTTCTATTTTTTTCTTTCCTGTCTTTTCTATTGAAAAAGACTGTTGAAAGACATTAATGTCTGCACGTTTAATATACCTCCTTTTGCAAATACCATTCAGTCTTTTCTCTAGCAGCCTAAGTTCTTTCTGCTCCCATTTCTGTCCATTAAAAGTATTATTATTTCAAGATGTATTTTGAATTTCAATTCCTACATATAGATTTCCTGGATCTCTACTTAGTTTCTCTTGTGAATGCCCACAGACCTTACCCAAGACACACTGATTCTATTTGGAGTATAAAAAATGAAGCTCTTAAAATGTTTGATAGCACTATAGTAGTTGACCTTGTGTTCCTTATTGCCCATCATCTGCTTGTTCTTCTCCAATTTTTTTCTGTTTTTTCTTAATTTAAAGCTTTCCTGGTATTATTCTTTATGCCTAGGACTCTCTACATTTTTCATTGCTTTTACCTACCATTTCTAAGTCATCATCCTTTCCCCTAGAAAACTCAATGTCCTTTGCATGACTCAGGCTGGATTAGATGTTCTTCCTATCTGTGCACTCAGCTCCTTTTACTTAGTTAGCAGAAAACACCCCATGTGAGCATTTGTCACATTATAAATGTACTTGTTCATTTAGCTGGCTGTCTTCTTCACCATAATGTAAGCTTTACTAGGGGAAAAAAATGTCCTGTTAACTATTACAAGCTTGAATGCCTGACATAGTTCTGTGCACACATGAATATTATATAAGCCCCCAATATATATCTTTTAAATAAAAGAGTAATTTCTATTTAGTAAAGTGAGGACTTTTTAAAATTTTTTATAATTTTTTAAATTTCTTTCCCGTGTACCAGAATTCATTGTTTACACACCACATCCAGTGCTCCATGCAATACATGCCCTCAATAAAACCCACCACCAGGCTCACCCAACCTCCCACCCCCGGCCCATTCAAAACCCTCAGATGGTTTTTCAGAGTCCATAGTCTCTCATGGTTTGTCTCCCTCTCCAATTTCCCCCAACTCCCTTCTCCTCTCCATCTCCCCAGGTCCTCCATGTTATTTCTTATGCTCCACAAATTAGTGAAACCATATGATAATTGACTCTCTATGCTTGACTGATTTCACTCAGCATAATCTCTTCCAGTCCCATCCATGTTGTTACAAAAGTTGGGTATTCATCCTTTCTGATGGAGGCATAATACTCCATAGTGCATATGGACCACATCTTCCTTATCCATTCGTCCATTGAAGGGCATCTTGGTTCGTTCCACAGTTTGGTGACCATGGCCATTGCTGCTATAAACATTGGGGTACAGAAGGCCCTTCTTTTCATTACATCTGTATCTTTGGGGTAAATACCCAGTAGTGCAATTGCAGGGTCATAGGGAAACTCTATTTTTAATTTCTTAAGGAATCTCCACACTGTTTTCCAAAGTGGCTGCACCAACTTGCATTCCCACCAACAGTGTGAGAGGGTTCCCCTTTCTCCACATCCTCTCCAACACACGTTGTTTCCTGTCTTGTTAATTTTGGCCATTCTACATGATGTAAGGTGATATCTCAATGTGGTTTTGATTTGGATCTCCCTGATGGTTAGTGATGATGAACATTTTTTCATGTGTCTGATAGCCATTTGTATGTCTTCATAGGAGAAGTGTCTGTTCATATCTTCTGCCCATTTTTTGACATGATTATCTGTTTTGTGTGTGTTGAGTTTGAGAAGTTCCTTATGATCCTGGTTATCAGCCTTTTGTCTGTACTGTCATTTGTGAATAATCTTCTCCTATTCCATGCGTTGCCTCTTTGTTTTGTTGACTATTTCCTTTGCTGTGCAGAAGCTTTTGATCTTGATGAAGTCCCCAAAATTCATTTTTACTTTTGTTTTCTTTGCCTTTGGAGACATATCTTGAAAGAAGTTGCTGTGGCTGATATTGGAGAGGTTACTGCCTATGTTCTCCTCTAGGATTCTGTTGGATTGTGCTCGCTTCGGCAGCACATATACTAGGATTCTGTTGGATTCCTGCTTCATGTTGAGGTCTTTTATCCATTTTGAGTTTATCTTTGTGTATGGTGTAAGAGAATGGTCAAGTTTAAAGTGAGGACTTTTTATATTCCTCTTTAGGACATGTTTTGTTGTTAATTTTTTTAATTTGACTATTCACATTTAGATTTTTTTTTAATTTTAATTCAATTAGCCAACATATATTATATCATTCGTTTCAGATGTAGAGTTCAGTTATTCATCAGTTGCATATAACACTTAGTGCTCTTCACATCATATTCCTTCCTTAATGGCCATCACCCGGTTACCCCATCCTCCCATCCACCTCCCCTCCAGCAACCCTCAGTTTTTGTTCCTATAGTTAAGAGTCTCTCATGGTTTGTCTCCCTCTAGATATTTATTTTTTGAGAAAGAGAGCACAAGCAAAGGGAGCAGCAGAACTGAAAGGGGGAGAAGCAGGGAGCCAGATGCAGGGCTTGATCCCAGGACCTCAGGATCTTGACCTGAACCACAGGCAGCTGCTTAACCTACTGAGCCACCCACCTTTGGAAATGTTTTTATTTATACTGTTATATTGCAAATTCCTTGAAGTTAAGGAAGGTTTAAAGTTCTTGACTTATCATTCCCAACTTAGCCTGGTACTCAATTGACATCTGTTGAATTTAATTTATGTTCAAGTGTCTTATAAATATTATTTTTGTAGTTATAAAAAAGTCAAATTTATAATCCTTTGAATTGTGAAAAGAAATCAGTGTTTTAATTTTTAAAATTTATTTATTTTTTATTTTTTTTATATTCATTGCTTTTTAAATGGGTATACAATAGTGTGCCTTTAGATTCTATGATAACATTCTGCACAGCTGATATATAAAGAGGGAGAATAAACTCCATGACTAAAGCTCATTTTTTAAAATATGGAAAGAATAAAGATATTTGTTTGATAATACTGATGCCTAAATTAAAGTGGGGAAATCCTTCTACCGAACTATTTGGAAGAATTTATTTTAAAAAAATCATAGAGGTGTGCCTGTGTGGCTCAGTTGGGTGAGGGTCTGACTCAGTTTCTGTTCTGGTCTTGATCTGAGGGTCCTGAGATGGAGCCCCACCTGGGGCTCCACATTCAGCAGGGAGTCTGCTTTTCTCCTCCCTCTGACTCTCTCCATGCCCATGTGTGCCTCTCTGTCTCTCACATAAATAAATAAATCTTTAAAAAATTTAAAAATCAGATAGATTAATGTGAATCTTTATTGCGTAAATAAAACTGGATTTATAGGGGTGCCTGGGTAGCTCAGTGGGTTAAAGCCTCTGCCTTCAGCTCAGGTCATGATCCCAGGGTCCTGGGATCGAGCCCCTCATCGGGCTCTCTGCTCAGCGGGAAGCCTGCTTCCTCCTCTCTCTCTGCCTGCCTCTCTGCCTACTTGTGATCTCTATCTGTCAAATAAATAAATAAAATCTTTAAAAAAAACTGGATTTATAAGTAAATATTAAACTTTAGAGCACTATAAATTAGAAGTTTATAGGCATCTGAGTGTCTCAGTTAACCACTGGCTCTTGATTTTGGCTCTGGTCTTAATATCAGGATCTTGAATTCAAGCCTGGTGTCAGGTACAGGCTGGCATAGAACTTACTTAAAAAAAAAAAAAAAAAAAAAAAAGAAGTGTGTAATTGGGTTCTAGTCCTGGCTCTATTAATAAATGTAGATTCCATGGCAAGGCATTTATATAATTGTATATATATATATATATATATATATATATATATATATGCTAGAATAACCCCAAAATAGATTTTTAAAATCCTTTTCAGTCTAAAATTATGATCCAATATAAAATATCTAAAGATGAGCATGCAATGAACTCCTAAATCATACAGTTAATGTTATCGTATTTCAATTTCAGTTGACTAAACTCCTATTTGGTGGTTAGAGGAAAGAGGTGGAATATAATTATTCAAAGTATAATAACTATTAAATAATAATTGATTTAATTAAAATTGTATGCATTTAATAACAAAGTATCTCTCGTATTTACCTATTAATTTATTTATTCTTATTTTGTTTTTATTGCTCCTTTCACATACCTGGGTAGAAATGTTAGATTTAATTAGTTACCACCTGCAAAGTATTAAAGTTTTAATAAATAAGATTACCTGGAGCTTATTTATTTATTGGACCATTCTAGATTTTTATAATACCTGCATAATGACTGCACAAGAAGAATCCTTTAATTTTCATTTCCCCATGGTGTATGTGTGTGTGTATACATACAATTTCTTTAACCCCAGCTATAGCTACAAATACTCTATTATCATGAAACTGTGAGAGAACAAAATATGTAGGAACAAATTCTCTGAAAAGAAATTTAATAGCAGCAATGCCACTCCAGAGATTCTTACAAATTCTAACAGTGATTATATTCATTTTTGTTAATATAATTAAATTAAACAAGAGAAACAAATTATTCAGGTTTATTCAATTTCAAGTAGGGAAGGAAAACAAAAATTTTGATGCTGAAATGTTTCTTAGTAACTTGTGTTAAATGCAGCCAGTCTTTTTGAAGATGGCATCATGATGATGTAGTAGAAAACTCTTTATTTCTCTATCTGTATATACCATAAAACATTTTACAATGTATGGACCAAATATGTTTTCAATGAGATCATTGAGGGCAGATAATTCCTGTCCAGTTATGTATTAGCTTATTTTATCTCGTTTCAAATAGGAATAATCTAGTGAATTATTCATTCCATGTTAACTTCCCATGTTGAAGGATATCAACAATCTCAAAAAACCCAAAACCAAAAACCAAATCAAAACAAAACGAAGACCATTTATGATACCTCTGGAAAGGTTTCCACTGAGTGACTCTGTTTTCACTTGGAAAAAGAGCAGTTCATAGATTCTAAGGTAGGATGCACCATGATACTTTTGGTAAGTCAAAATATTTGCCCTACTAAGAAGCTTCTCTTTGCCTCTCAAAACTGTGCCAGAGGTCAATGAACTCTATGATCTGCTCCAATATTTTTAAGGGTGTTCACTCAAAAGAATTAGTAGTGAAAGAATCTTCAGGAGTCAGTATAACTGCCTAGAATCTGAGTGTGACACACAGAAAGATTAGTCACAGCTTTTTGTCACTTTGAAATTGTTTTCAGTACCCAATTATCTTAATTATAATAATTCTCAGCTTATTTTATTAAGTCATATGGATAATTGATCCTCAAACTCACTACAGATTTTAACTTTTTCTTGATTAATGGAAAAACTAGAGACAGATGTTAGGGCAATTAATGTTTAGTACCATTAATTGGTTACTAACATAAGGTAAAATTTTGTCTTGAGTTATATTTTGAAAATAGTTAAATTCATAGGTTTTAAGTGCCTAATTTGATTAGCTTTTACAAATGCACACACTCATGTAGCCTTCTTCCAAATTAAGATACAGAACATTTCTTATTTACCCTGACATTCCTTCATGCTTTTTTCTAGTCAGCACCACACTCCTAGGACCCAAGCAGTGATTGTCAGAACAATGAATTTTCTCGAATTGCATATATAACTGAAATCATGCTATGTACTTTTCATGTACATGTACTGACCTATATTGGTCAACTTGATGTTTTGAGATTTATCACATTGTTGTGATATCAGTAATTGTCTCTTTTTATTTGTGGAATATCATCCTATTTTGCAATGATAAAACTTACTGTTTAATCATATTTCTCTCTACAGAAGTTTTGAGTTTCGGTTTTATTCATTACAAATAAAGCTTATATAATTGTTCTTGTACAAATCTTTTTGTGGAAATTCTTTTATTTCTGTTTAGTAAAAACCTGTGAGTGGAATATATGAAACAGTGTGGTCATATGACATAATCTGGAATTTGACTGGCTTTTCTTAAAAGGTCATATAAACTGGAAAACTTTAAACTACTAAGTCAAAATAACCAGTGTTTGTATATGTTAGTGTCTGTATTGGAATCCATGAATATCACATATTTAACAGTGAAATTGAGGTAGTTTTATGGGTAGAGGAATTGTAATTTAGACAAATTACAGGAAATTATGGTTCATGGCAATGATCAGAGCATCAACTTTGGGTGAAGCCAAATACTTAATTGCAGGGATATGCAATTTGCTTTCAGATAGTGTTAGATGGACAAGCTTATGTCCTGTTGAGAAGCTACTTGATGTTGATCAGCTCACTTTTAACTCCTTGAGTTTGGGTTTCATTTTGTTTTTGACTGAGAACACTAGCAACTACAATGTAATATCATTGTCATGCTTTGAGGTGAAATATGTAGAGTATGTAGCAAATTCTAGTTAACAGTATTTATTATAAAGTATGTGAAGAGTACATGTCTTTCTCATTCTCAAAGTTCTAAGCAGTATTTTAGTGGAAGTGGAATGACAGGACAGGACCTTTTAACAAACCACATGAAAATTCATCTAGCAAGTTGGAAAGAAGGGGTTTGGAGTTAGTTTACATTCCTCAGGAAGGCATGTGAGCATCTTCTGAATGTGTATAAAGTATGGGTAACAGGTCAAGTAATTGTATTTGGGAATACAAGCGATAATATCCAACCCCATGTTCAAACTGAGCATTTGTTAACCTTGTTGTGTATTAAATATAGAACAGCACAAAGAGATGTACTCTGTACTGTAACAAATCTATGGGTGCATACTGAATTGTATGTGTATATGAAAACATATAAGTTTTGCAATTTAATGTGAAGATTCATAATACAGACCTTATAAAGTGCAAATAAAAATTTAAAAAAGAAAAGAAGCTAGGTTGTCTTTATTCAAGATCTAAAAACATTTTTTAAGAACAGAAGTCCATATTATATTTTGATAATTACTTATATCATTTCCCAACGGTTGGGTAATGAGAATCCTACACTGAAAGTAATGTAAATTTTAATATAAATTTTGATTACGTGGCTTATATAGCTGAATTTATATAATGGTACTCACCATGATTTGAAAGTAACAATTGGTCTTTCTATCTCTCCTTTTAATTTCTTCTTACCAAAAACTCCTTATGAGGTCAATAGTGGCACAAGTGTTCATTTGTTTATTTTAAAACAAGCGAACAAACATAACCATAATGAAAAAATCCAGAATAGTTGATTTAGGATAATGAGACTAAAATTTGATCATCTGATTTATTATTATTTTTAATTATAGTTTATTTTATACTCCTAAAGCTATAAATTCACCTTTCTTATTTATTCCTCAAAATTATTTCTGATTAAAAAACATGTTATGCTAGAAAGATCATTTAGCTATCAGTACACATAGTTTCATTTCTACTATTGGCTTCTGGGAGATGAGAAAAGCCTGTTAGCATATGTATGCTTCAAGTTTTTCTGTTTCCTCTTTCTAAGTGACTAATTTAAAACATTGTGCCACTGGGGTGTAAAGATAATGTTTTCCAAAGCATTTTAGAGTCTTAAATCTGAGAATTTCACGGACAGGAAAATGGTTTTGTATAACCACAGCTTTAATGTTTTTTTCATAGGAGATATTACCAAATTATTATTCTTTCATCAAGAACTAAATATATTCTTTTATATTTCAAAAGCATGGTCCCTGTGGACAAGGACAATTGAACATAGTTAAAAAAGAAGCAGCGTTTCATTTATTTTCAGCTGGCAACCATGAGAATGGGTTCTTTCTCTTATTTATTTTTATTTAATGTATGAGGCTGATGGCTCCCTTGTGAGAGGATAATATGAATTCAGCAATCAGGACATTATTTTAACATTCCTTACATGCCATATTAGGTTTCTACATAGCCTTCCCTTGTATCAGGCAAAAGACAAACAAAAAGTGTTTTGCAGCATGATCTTTGAATGTTCATTTAGTCTTCAGATACATCAAAGGCTCTAAGATGACCTGCAAATATATCCCAACAGATCATATGTGTTCCAGAGAAGTTAAATGGCCCTGCCTGGCACTGTGTTGGTGCAGAATTGTACATATGTATTTACTGTGTTTCATGATGTTAGAGAATACCAAAAGAACTTTCAGATATAACCAACTCACAAATACACAATGCATGTAATGAAAAGCAAGGAAGTTTATGGTCTTCATCTTGTTTTGTCTTCACTGGTGTATCCTCATTTTATTTATGATGATTACTATAGACATATTTTAGCAAGTTAATGGGATTATTAAATTAGTCTTTGATGTATCATTTTCATGTGCTTTTTCCCACTATACTGCCTGCAAATGAATTATGTCTTTCCAGACAACTTAGCAAAACAAGTTATGAGTATTCATGCATTATGAGATTGGATGATAAAAATGGCTAATTACAGGAGAATCCTATGGAATGTGCAGCTTTGTCATTGTTTTTGTGATTCTGTTCTTTTATGTATTGATGACAATGTAAACTTTTACCTTGTTACTAATCCAAGATTTGAAGTCAGTATATAGGATTCAAAATAATTATGATGGTCCATTTTTGATGCATACAGTATAAAAGTTTTCATTAATTCTTTTTTTTCATTAATTCTTGATGGATTTACATCTTAAAAGAATATAATAAGAAACGACCTTGCACAAATTTTTTTTTTTTAAAAAAGATTTTATTTATTTATTTGACAGAGATCACCAGTAGGAAGAGAGGCAGGCAGAGAGAGAGAGGGAAGCAGGCTCCCTGCTAAGCAGGGAGCCTGATGCGGGGCCCAATCCCAGGACTCCGGGATTACTATTTTCTAAAAAGCCTAAGACTTCAAAGTAATGAACTTAACTGTTTTATCTAAAATATTCAATGCAGATAATATAAAAAGTATTGTGGTGTTTTTAAAAGAGAAGTCTATAAAACCTCAAAACCCAATTAGACTGTATTAATTTCATACATGAAAAAGAGGCATAGGTTAGATTCTACCAAATACTTTGAATCACTTAGAAACCTATTTTTAGAAATGTTCCATTAAATTAATAGCTTTATATTTAATTTTATTAAACTAAATAAATTACAGAATAGCCACTTTACATAAAAGGAAACATGTAGCAATATTTGGGATAAAACTATTTGCATAATTGAATTACTGTTTAAGACAAAAGTCAGGGAGAACCTGAGTGGTACAGTCAGTTAGTCGTCGAACTCTTGGTTTCAGCTCAGGTCATGATCTTGGGTTCTGAGCCCCACTGTCAGGCTCTGCACGGAGAGCAGAGTCTGCTTAAGACTCTCTCACCCTCTGGGGTACCAGGGTGGCTCAGTTGGTTAAGCGTCTGCCTTCAGCTCAGTCATGATCCCAGGGTCCTGGGATCAAGCCCTTCATTAGGTTCCCTGCTCAGTGGGGACTCTGCTTCTCCTTCTCCCTCTGCCTCTCCCCCCAGCTTGTGCTCTTTCTCTCTCACTTACTCTCTCTCTCAAACAAAGAAATACAATCTTAAAAAAAAAAAAGACTCTCTCTTTCTCTCTCTTTACCCCTCCTCTCCCTCTCCCCACCATGGGAGCATGCTCTCTCTCTCTCTCTTTCTCTGAAATACATAATCTTAAAAAAGAAAGACAGAAATCACACTGAAGGAAGAACGGAAATGGAAAAGATGAAAAGTTTCTAGCTGGCTTATCTTTTGGTTGGCACACAGAAGACAGATGTAACCACTACTTTATCTGCATGTGGCCTCAAGATATGAGGTGTGTACAGCTGAGATAACATGCAAGTGTAATAAAACCAGACAAATGACTCTGATTTTACTGTGTTAGCATCAAATTTTACATTCTAACCATTTGTAAGGATGTAACTTTCAGAGATTCTCTCAGACTTAGCTATGTATTTTTTTCTTTTAAGTTTTATGTCCAATGTGGGGCTTGATTTCAAGACCCAAGATCAAGAGTCACATGCTCTATGGACTGAGCCATCGAGGCAACCCTTAGTTATGTATTTCTAGCATGTACTATTAAGATGTCCCATGTGACCAGTGAATGCAATCTTGATCTGTGAAGCTGTTTAAAATCATGCATTTATGTTATACACAGCTAATAAATCATTGAACACTACAACAAAAACTTATGATGTACTATATGCTGGCTAACTGAACATAATAAAAAAATCATGCATTTATTGGTAAATATTACTTTTCTTCTGAATAGCAATTAGAGCAACAGAGCAAATAGTTAATGACCAAGCTACCATGTTTTATTATGCCTACTTTTTTTTTTTTGCAGAAATATAATTTAAATAATTTTGAGGAGATGCTGAATTCCTTTGTAGAAATGTAGAACTAGACTTCAGGAGTATGTCTGTTTTTGACTTGTTTTGAACTTTTAATATAATAATACATTTTAAAAATAATTGCTTTGTATTTTAAAAAGGAATTTTATCAGATAATTTCTTAAATTGAGAAAATTTGGTAACTTTCTGCAACTGAAAAATCATAATGACTAATTAGAAATGGATTAAATGAAGTCATATTAATGTACGTAACTCATATGCCAAGACCTTATCAGTCTATTACTTTAATACAAAGTTTCACTGACTTTCCTTCAAAACTATCATTCTGCTTAGCTGCTGAAAATCCAGTCTTTTTTCCAGATGCCTATTCTTTTTAGGAAAAGATTTGAGAAATCCCTGAAACAGTGTTTCTCAAATTTAGCATGTATCCCTGTCACCCGAATAGCTACATTGTTGAGTCCCTTCCTTAGAATTTCTGTTCGGTAAGTCTGCATCAGGGGCTCAAGAATTTGCATTTCTAATGTTCCAAATTGATGCTGATGCTGCTATTCTAGGGCCGACACATTGAAAAACATTATCTACAGGAATGCGTATAATTCCATGGCCCATTTTGTCTTTTGATCACATTAGTGCACTAGCTGATTACAATATTCTGATGTTTGACCTCTTGCCAGAAAGAGAACACTTGAGACTGTTTTTGCAGCTTCTTCCCTGGGATTGATGTTGCTCAACTCAGTATCACTTCATCCTACCCAAGAACATTGTCTTTTTTGGTCTCTATTTCATTTATGTCCACTCTGACCTTCATTATTTCCTTTACACACAAAAAAGAAGAAAATTACAGACCACTATCCCTGATGAACACAGATGCTGCCGGTTGTGACAAAATGGATGGATTGTTTCCATGGGCATTAAATATTGTGTCTTCTCACTTCTATGTGGAATATAAAAATACCAAACTTATAGAAGCAAAGCTGATTAGTATTGCCAGAGGCAGGGGGCATGGTTAGGTGAAATGACTGAAGGTGTTAAAAGACACAAATGTACAGTTTTAAAATCAGTCAGCTTTGGAGATACCATGTACAGCATAATGACTATGATTAGCAGTATTATGTATTTGAAAGTTGTTTATTGGGGTGCCTGGGTGGCTCAGTCATTAAGTGTCAGCCTTTGGCTCAGGTCATGATCCCAGGACCCTGGGATTGAGCCCCCCATTGGGCTTATTGGTCAGTGGGAAACCTATTTCTCCCCTTTCTGCTTCCCTTGCTTGTGTTCCCTCTCTCGCTATGTTTCTCTCTGTCAAATAAATAAAATCTTAAAAAAAAAAAGTTCTTTATAGAGTAGACCTTGAAAGCTCTTATCACAAGAAAAAGAATTTGGTAGCTATGGGAGGTGATGGATATTAACTAAACTCATTGTGGTAATAATTTTACATTATATACATTTAATAAATCATTATGTCATATACTTTCAACTAACAGAAAATTGTATGTCAATTATATCTCAATAAAATTGGACAAAAGAAATAAGAATTATCAGATATACATCACATGAAATGTTCAGAAAATTGAGAGATAAATCTAAAAAGAATGAACAATACACAAATATATCTTCAAATCATAAGGCAAATTTTAAAAAGTACAGAACAAAACTTTTAAAAGTAAAAGGGGAGGTGGGATTGGGAAAGGGGGAGCGGGCTATGGACATTGGGGAGGGGAGGCGAACCATAAGAGACTATGGACTCTGAAAAACAACCTGAGGGTTTTGAAGGATCAGGGGTGGGAGGTTGGGGGAACAGGTGGTGGGTGATGGGGAGGGCACGTTTTGCATGGAGCACTGGGTGTTGTGCAAAAAGAATGAATACTGTTACGCTGAAAAAATTAATAAAAAGGGAAAAAAAAAAAAAAGATATCCTTATGAAAGGGAACACTACCCCAGATAATGAGAGTAGCTTATTTTGGGGCTTCCCATGCTGATAGTTCTTTTAGGAACTTTCATTTATAATAAAATGTTACTTTTATGAAAAAGTGAAAAAAAAAAAGTTTAGAAATGAATTAAGTACAACACAATGAATGGGTTTATTGATAGATAAAAAAAATTATAAACTAGAAGAACTACTAGAAGAATCTCCTTAGAATGCAGACCAGATAGAAAATAGAATGCAAAATATGACAGAGAGGTTAATAGATTTGATGGATAGATCTGTTTAATGTATATAAGAATTGTGTTGGACTTTTTGTAACTGAGATCCAAAATAAGTGTCTTAGACAGATTAGGGGTATATTTTCTATTACATAAAATAAGACAAGAGGTAGATAGTCTAAGGCAAAGATGTTTGCTTCTTATTGTTATCAGAAATCCAGACTCTCTGCCCTGCTAGCTTCAGCATTTCATTGAAAGCCAATGACCAAATCTTTTCCCATCATGGCCACTAGACATCAAAACAACGAAATAAGGTAGAAGAAGTGTCAAAGGCAATTGGCCTCCACATTAATTCTGACCCCTCTTTAAAGGAAGCCTGAACGCCAAATTTCATCTGTATTCTATTGTCTATAAGCTTAATCACATTTACTGAAATTCCACAGAAAATTGAAGAGTGGGGTTTTCAGTCTCCAATTAAATCAAGATTCTTTTTGAACAAGAGGTTAAAAGAAAGAATATTGGTTAGAAATTTAGCAGTCTCTGTTTCTAGTAAATATAGTAAAATATCTAGAACTATCACTGAGATATAAATTAAAGAGACAACTTCCAAACCAGTAGAGGGAGGGAAGTATTCCATTGTTGAAAATAAAATCCTTTCTCCAGGGAATTATCTTGGAGATTTTGCCAAAATCAGCAAGAAAAATAAGAGTTATTTTAGGAAGGTCTATTTGGTTCCACTGATCTATATACCTATCCTTATGCCAGTACCATACTGTCCTGTTTACTATAGCTTTGTAATAAGCTTTATTTTTAAAAAAGGTTTTATTTATTTATTTGAGAGAGAGAGAGAGAGATACAACGAGAAAGGGAACATAAGCAGGGGAAGCGGGAGAAGGAGAAGCAGGTTTCCAGCCAAGCAGGGAGTCCTATGCGGAGCCCCATCCTAGGACCCTGGGATCATGACCTGAGCCAATTAGAGAAGCTTAACGACTCAGCCACCCAGGCGCCCCTTTAATAAGCTTTTAATCAAGAAAGCAAGTCCTCCAATTTTGTTATATTTCAGGGTAATTTTAACTTTCCTGGGTCCTCTACCTTTCCATATATATTTTAATATCAGACTATGAATTTCAGTAAGAATATCTGCAATTATTCTGGTAGGAACTGCATTAAATCTTTTTGGGGCAAATTGCTATCTTAGTAACATTGACTCTTTCAATCCATGAACACAACATGATTCGCCTTTCCCTTAGATCATTTTTATTTGGTATTTCAGTGTATAAACTTTCATTCTTTTATATGTTGATCAGTATCCTGCAAACTTGGTGAGCTAGTTTGTTACTTCTAGTTTGTGGTGTGTGTGTGTTTGCATGTGCACACACACACACACACACAGGCATTTCTTTGGATTTTCTAAATCCAGAATCATGTCATCTGTGAATAAAAACTATTTTAATCCTTCTTTTACAACCTATATAACTTTTTAAAAGGATATCTATATTTCTATTTCTTTTTTCTCCCAATTGTCTTGGGTATAATCTTCAGTACAATGCAGAATATAAATGTTGAAAGTTGATATCCTTGCCTTGTTCTGCATTTCAATCTTAGGAACGTATCATTCATTACTGCACCATTAAGTATGATGTGTAGGTTTTTTGTAGTTATTTTTTTTAATCAAGTTGAAGAACTTCCCTTCTATATCTAGTTTGTTATGACTTTTGTCCCCCATTTTAAAGAAATGAAGAATAGGTGTAGTTCTTCTTTGATTGTATTCTCATTGATGAAAGCAGAAAAGATCCTTTTCTACTCTTTTGTCTTTAAGAGTGAGTAAAACTTTCCGAGAGCCACCCCAGCACACTTTTCTAGTGATCTCTCAGGATATTGCTTACAATTAGGCAAAATCCACTCTCTGAGATGGTATCAGTTTGGTAAGAAACACATGGCCTCATGGGCTGGTGTTGGATACTTATTGTCTAGGCTAATGACTCTGAGGTCCAGGTAGCTATCTCTTTGAGATTCTGTCTCTCTCTTTGCTTGCTGCCCTTATTTTTGGTTTGAGCCTAAGTCTAGCTTCATGTTATAGTTATAAGATAGAAGCCAGTGGCCATGATGGCTACTGGCTTCCCTTTACATGTTCAGTTGGTGAAAGAGAGAGGAAAAAGAGAGAAAGAGATAGAGAAATGGAGTTAATATATTTAATAAACAGCTTTGCTGCTTGAACTGTGTTTAAATAATTATTTATTTGCAAGTGTGAATCTTGAGAAACACTTGGATATAAGAATGATTGGGTAGGATGGAGGGCCACAAGCAGAGGTGTTTCTGATTTTAGGATTGTCTAGTCAGGTAGGAGGTAAAGACAAGGAGAAGTAAGCTGTTTGAATGGAGGAGGGGCTTTGGAGAAACTGAAATAACACTTGTTAGAAATCAGAGAGGGAACTGAATAAAGCTATAGCTTGAAAATGGGTGTTTTTCTAAATAAATGAAAGGATGAACCCTGCTAAATTGTTGCCAGTCTCCTTGAAAATGTTCTAATGTCCTGATAGAAGTTTTCAAAGTAATTTCCACAATTTCATTGATTTGAAAGATGTATTATGACCTAGAATCTTGTCCATTTCAGTTTTAGGATCAATACTACAGACTTCTTGTTGAAAATAGTTGCTCTGAGTAATGTGGTGTCGAACATGATAAGGTTTCTGAAATTGCTAGATTCTATCGAGTTTTGTGCCCTAAGGCTAAGGACTGAAACCTTAAATTATTTTCAAAATTTGATTGGTATCAGTACAGGGCAGGAAGTACTCGTGTGATGTGACCTCAGTGTTCTTGTCCTCTGAAAGAACTAAAATTGCCCCAGAAACTTCTGCTTGTAGTAGAATTGGAAGTGTATGCAGTAGTCTAAACAAGAGGCAAGGATGAATGCATGACTTGAATAAAACCTAAATTATAGTAGGAGTTAATAATGGGCACTTTGAATCAGAGATTAAAGATGACAATTATTATTTTTTATATTAAGGATTCTTTCTATTTAGGAATTGAGAAGAAATTAGTCTTTGAAAGGCCCAAGAATGCACATCACCTTCACCATCTGTGCACTACTACCCTCAATCAAGGGTGAGGGAATATTTCTTGTCAGAATTTCATATTCTATTCCCCAGTCACTTAGCAACCCTTTAGATTTTTATTATAATTGAGTGTGAGCCAGCTGGATTTCAGTTATATTGTTAAAATGAAACAGTTTGAAGACTGTTTGTGGCAAAGATGTCAGTCGGCTAGGGATCATTTCAATTTAAGTGGCTTTGCCCAAGGAAATCTGAGTAGAATCCTGACATTCATAAGCAAAAATCACTTATAATCTTTTTAAGACCTCAGATTTGTGAATTATCACTTAAGCACATGTATAATTTTGAAATCATGTTAAAATAAATGTGCAATGATGCAAATTTTCTAAAAGACTATCTGAATAGAAGAGATTTTTCTTCATTTTGTTATTGTGAATTGAGATTAACATTATCATAGAGTAGGCATGGCTCAAACATCCCACATTGCCACGATATAAGAATCAGTGTATGCACTGCTCCCCTTCGACAGATATTTTGTTATAAAACCAGGTGGATTTCATCAGTGTTGAACCCTTGTTTCTCCTCACAACCCTTCCTTTCGAAGTCATGCCCTCTCCTCTGCTCCTCAGGAAGAAAGCCTAGTGCCGTGTCTCTTCTCTTGTACATTCCCACATGCAGAGAGCTCTGAAATAGTCCTATGTTTCCTCACACTACATAACTTCAAAGGTAAGTTACCTGATTTTTTCAAATTTCACTGAAGTTCTGTCTCTGTCACTGAGCAAACTGCTCTGGTGTTTTCATTCCATGAACTGTTTGTATTGTGTGCATACATACAGTAACTTTGAATGTCATAAATCTGGACACTTTCAGAATTTGCTATTCTATTCTTTATTCAAAATTTCCTTCTAGATAACTTTAATGCAAGACATTTTTAGTGTTAGATCCCTTAACTTTATATGCAAGACATCTTTAGACCCCTTAACTTTATATGCAAGATGTTTTTAAGTGTTCTCTTTTTAGCCTATAAATATAAGGTTTTATTTTTATTTTCACGAGTGACTGACAACATAAAGACGACAGAGAGCAAGGAAACTGGATGGAAAGCTGGCTACTGTATGGCAGGCCAGGTTTCCTCTCCAGCTGTGGGCTCCTATGCCATATTAACCTAATGACTCATTTATTTCAGCAGTTTCAGAAATATTAAAAATTGTTGCATATCATGAACTTTTGAAGTAGTTTGCAATTTTTTAAAGATTTTTTTTTAAGAGAAAAAGAGAGAGTCTGCATGTGTGCTCCTGAGTCGGGGGAGGGGCAGAGGAAGAAGGAGATCTTCAAGCAGAATGCCTGTTGAGCATGGAGCCCAACCTGGGGATCAATATCCTCACCCATGAGATCATGACCTGAACCAAAACCAAGAGTCCATGCTCAACTGATTGAGCCACCCAGGAGCCCCTGGTTTGCATTTTTTTTTTTAATATGCCAATTCTCTACCAAAGTCACAGTTTTCTCAAAAGTATTTAGAGCTACTTACATACATAATAACCTCTTCAACAGTGTTAGACATAAAAATGAGACTCTGTCAAGTCAAGGTTTTAGAACTTGTCCTTAGGCTTGTTTCAACTTTTAACTTAATTTGATCTAGACTTTAGAATAATATTGTTTTACTCCCACATCAAGTCCAAAGGAAAACAACATGATAACGTGGAAAAAGTATGGAGCTAAATATATGTTTAAATTTTAGGTCTTTACTTAGTTTTTGATTGTCTTTACCTGTAATTTGTCTTTTCTCTGGAAATTATAAATAATGAATTTAAAAAGTCATATTTAGGATTAAATGAGATAGTGCTTCACTCTATTTTCTGCTTGTTCTAGAAGAGATGTCAGATAGCATATAATGCTTCATATTTGTACTATAAATTAAAAGCAGAGTAAAATAAGATTGTAGTGAAATGGAACTAAGGATAAAGTAAGGTATTTACAAGAATGATACATATGTTCTGTAAGTAAAGCATACATGTGTCACAGCCTGCAAGCAGTCAATTTGAAAAAATAGAAACATTATAATTTATACAATTTATTGCATTTTTGAGATAAAAAAATTTTTGAGAAAATAGAACATCACTAGGTGGCACAATCATTTGTCTTAGTAGAAATGTGCATAGTATGATAATGCCATAATGAATAAACAACTTGAACAATATCTTTATAATTGACCAAATTAAAATCTCATAAGACTATTATTTACAATATAAGCAGATGTCATTATTTAAAAGGACAATTAATGAAAACTATTCTTTTTTATTTTTTCAAATTTTTTCCAGTAGTATCAACATCATTTTTTTCTCTTTTATTTCTTTTTTTTTAAATTAACATATATTATTTGCCCCAGTGAATCATCAGGCTTACACATTTCACATTTTTTAAAAAGATTTTATTTATTTATTTGACAGACAGAGATCACAAGTAGGTAGAGAGGCAGGCAAAGAGAGAGAGAGAGAGGAGGAAGCAGGCTCCCCGTGGAGCAGAGAGCCCTATGCGGGGCTCGATCCCAGGACCCCGGGATCATGACCCAAGCTGAAGGTAGAGGCTTTAACCCACTGAGCCACCCAGGCGCCCCCACATTTTTTTTTAATTTAAATTCATTTAGCCAACGTATAGTACACCATTAGTTTTTGATGTAGTGTTCAATGATTCATTAGTTGCGTATAACACCCAGTGTTCGTCATATCAAGTGCCCTCTTTAATGCCCATCACCGAATTACCCCATCCCCCACCCACCTCCTTTTCCACAACCCTCATTTTGTTTTCCAGAGTAAAAAGTCTCTCATGGTTTGTCTCCTTCTCTGATTTCTTCCCATTCAGTTTTCCTTCCCTTCCCCTATGATCCTCTGGACTATTTCTTATATTCCACATTTGAATGAAACCATATGATAATTGTCTTTCTCTCACTGAGTTATTTCACTTGGCACAATAACCTCCAATTCCATCCATGTTGGTGCAAATGACAGGTATTCATCCTTTCTAATGGCTGACTAATATTCCCTTGTATATATGAAGCACATCTTTTTTTTTTTAAAGATTTTATTTATTTATTTGTCAGAGAGAGAGAACAAGCAGGGGGACAGACAGAAGATGAAGACTTCCTGTGAGCCCTATGCAAGACTCAATCCTAGGTCGCTGTGATCATGACCTGAGCCAAAGGCAGATACTTAACCAACTGAGCATCCCTTACATCTTCTTTAACTAGCACCTGTGAAGGACAGCTCAGCTCCTTCCACAGTTTGGCTGTTGTGATCATTGCTGCTATGAATACTAGAGTGCAGGCACCCCTTCTTTTCACTACACCTGTAGTGAATACCCAACAGTGCAATTTCTGGGTTGTAAGGTAGCTCTATTTTTTTTTTTAAATCTTTGTTTTAACACTTTATTTATTTATTTGTCAGAGAGAGAGAGCGCACAAGCAGGCAGAGTGGCAGGCAGAGGCAGAGGGAGACACAGGCTCCCTGTCCAGCAAGGAGCCCAATGCGGGACTCGATCCCAGCTGAGCCGAAGGAAGCAGCTTAACCCACTGAGCCACCCAGGCATCCCAAGGTAGCTCTATTTTTAACTTCTCAAGGACCCTCCATACTCTTTTCCGGAGTGGCTGTACCAGCTTCTATTCCCACCAACAGTGTAAGAGGGTTCCCCTTTCTTCACATCCTTGCCAACATTTGTTGTTCCCTGTCTTATTAATTTTAGGCATTCTAACTGGTGTAAGGTGGTATCTCATTGTGGTTTTGATTTGTATTTCCCTGACAGCAGGTGATATGGAGCATTTTTCATATGTCTGTTGGACATTTGTATGTCTTCTTTGGAGAAGTATCCATATTTTCTGTCCATTTCTTGACTGGATTATTTGGTTTTTGAGAAAAATATTTTTCATGGGGTTAATAACATGCAGTTTTGGCATATGTGGAAGTTTCTTCTTTTTTTTTTTTTAAGATTTTATTTATTTGCCGAGAGAGAGAGAGAGAACAAGAGAGCGCACAAGCGGGCGGAGTGGCAGCCAGAGACAGAGAGAGAAGCAGGCTCCCCACTGAGCAAGGAGCTGGATGTGGGACTCGATCCCAGGACCCTGGGATCATGACCTGAGCCGAAGACAGATGCTTAACTGACTGAGACACCCAGGCAGCCCAAGGAAGTTTCTTCTTTCAATGGGAAAAATAAATAATGGATGTTTTCTATGACACAATCTGTTTCTTTGAATACCCAACTCTCCATGCACTTCCTTCCTTCTCCAAGGCAGGCAAAATGCCATCTAGTTACAGTACCCAGCTTAAAGTCCAGGGTCTCTAATAGATGTGTGATCTGTTGGCTTAAATCTGATATAGTTATCACTAGTTTAGGAACAAGAAATTTGCTAGTAGCATGTAGATCAAGGGGTCAGTAAACTTTATTTGTAAAGGGTCAGATGGTATGTGTTTTCAACTTTGTAGGCCATAGTCTCTCTGTTACAACTATTCAATTGTCACTGAAGGGTGAAAACAACCAGAGGCAAAACTAAATGGGCATGTTCCAATAAAACTTTATTTGCTAAAACCAGGTAGTAAGTCAGATTAGGCCTCTGAGCCATATTTTCCCACCTCAGCAGATACACAAAATAATCATAAGATACTTATTTGCAGAAAAGAAGAAAGAGAAACATAGTAATTATAGGTCTATAGCAAATCTTAACTGTATGTGAGTAAAAAGTACAGGTTCTTTGGTTAGCTACCTGGTAATCCATAGCTCTCTGGGAATTTGTCTTTGACTTATTTCTTGCATGCTCGTATCTTAAGTGAACATCATCAAAAATGTCTTTCTTGGGGACTATACAATTTTGGTAGCCAGTGTCCTGGAGATGCAGTTTGTTTGTGTGTGGGGATATTGCAAGGAAGGGCTGTTACTCTTGGTAATTCTAAGAGTTTACAGTTACTGTAATTTGCAAGGCAAGATTGGTTTTCTGTCAAAGCAATCTTCTGAAAACTTAGTTTTAGCATAGTCAAATCTAGAGATCTTGCCAGACGTAGTATTTGAGTCTGAAGTCTGTGATCTTTTCTTACTGACTGTGATTTATTTATTCCCCTCCATCCCAGTCCTTCTTCTGCAAATAGTAGCAGCTTTTGGGGGATCATTTGATAAAAATGATTTGGGTGTGATGGCAGCATAATATTCTCATCTTTTTTTTTAAAGATTTTATTTATTTATTTGACAGACAGAGATCAAAAGTAGACAGACAGGTGGGCAGAAAGAGAGGGAAGCACGCTCCCTGCCGAGCAGAGAGCCTGATGTGGGGCTCAATCCCAGGACCCCGAGATAATGACCCAAGCTGAAGACAGAGGCTCAACCCACTGAGCCACCCAGGTGCCCAGTATTCTCATCTTTGTATGGCAAGGTAGTTACTTTGTTCTTTCAAAGCTATCATTAAGAGAGGTGCCTGGGTGGCTCAGTGGGTTAAAGCCTCTGCCTTCGGCTCAGGTCATGATCCCAGGGATCGAGCCCCACATCGGGCTCTCTGCTCCGCAGGGAGCCTGCTTCCTCCTCTCTCTCTGCCTGCCTCTCTGCCTAGTTGTGATTTCTCTCTGTCAAAAAAAAAAAAAAAAAAGAAGCTATCATTAAGAAAGCCTCTGTCACACATGCATACCTAGAGACAAAGTAATAGAATATGCAGCATTTATTCTGGGTAGGGATGTATCCAGGTAAAAATCAGGGGTTTTAATTTTAAATTTTTCATAGGGCAAAATGATTAGTAAAGAATGAATAGTCACTGTCACATTGTTCTATTCTTTGTGAGTCTGGCTTTGTCTAGAATTATTTCAGAATACAGAAAGACAGGTATGATACATAATGTATCATATGTAATATGAATATTGTTTCTATTAGCTGGCATTTTGATTGTTAATGAGTTCAAAATCACACTCACTAATAGATACTAAAGTTATTCTGTATTACTCGCTGAACATACACATACACTTGAACAAATAATCAAGCTAAAAGTAGGTTACTGTCATGGTATTTATTTGCTTTGTATTTAATGGGAGACAGATGCCTCACTAACAGAGGTACCACAATATAAGTTGTTTCTTCTTTTAGTCTTAGGTGAGCTGAGGGCACAATCACAGAAAGAGTCTTGATTATCTTTGCATAATTGTTTTGACTCTGTTCCAGTTTATAAAGGATGAACAATTAACACTCTAAAGTTCTTTTCCATTCAACACTCTAAAGTTCTTTTCCATTTAACATTGCTGAATAGTTTTGTTCAGAATGATTTTTTTTAAAGATTTTATTTATTTATTTGACAGACAGAGATTTCAAGTAGGCAGAGAGAGAGGAGGAAGCAGGCTCCCCGCCGAGCAGACAGCCTGATGCGGGGCTCGATCCCAGGACCCTGGGATCATGACCTAAGCCAAAGGCAGAGGATTTAACCCACTGAGCCAACCAGGAGCCCCTCAGAATGATTTTTAAGTCAGGGGTAATCCAGTATCAGCTGAACCTAAACAAAATTTGCATGAAGTATTACTTGTTCACAGCCCTGGGGGCTTTTCAGGCAAAATCTGAAATTGACCCCTGTTCACAGAGTGCAAGGAGAGACTAAAGAAAGAGGTAAACCACTCCAGATTGGTGGGCGACAGATTTAATAAGCAAAGGAACTTATATAAGAGGCTGGTCTTGGTTGGTTACAAGAAGAGTAGATCTCTGTACTCATCGGCCGGAATCCCAAACATTCAGTCAAGATAGTCTCAAAAATACCTTACTCTCTTAAGGTTATATCCTTAAAGCTGCCCCTAGTATGGGAACAGTGAGTAGAATGTACAAGAACAAGATGAGGATGAGGAGCTTCTGATTGCTTAGGTCCAGCTCAGAGGTCAACTGGCAGTCATGTCATCTGGATGACCTCTTCCAACAAGTATCCATCTAAAGAGTGCATTACTTTGGGCAATATTATTTTATAACAATTCTGGATGTGCTTTTGGGGGAATATATACCAAGGAATACAAGTAAGCTGTCTTATTGTAAAAGACTATAGTATTTATAAACCTATTACATATTTAAAAATATATAACAAGATTTATTTTGGTTTGAGAATACTTGATATATAGCCCCTCTATGCAATTGTTAGAAAATAAATTTTTAGTTTTATTTTCAGATTATGTCTACTTTTAGATACACACACACACACACACACACACACGTATTTTATTACCCTGAATTAGCCAGACTTTGAAGTTAAGGCATAGTCCTCCAGATTGCCAAGTTTGCCTGAGGCAGAGGTTGGTTCCTAAACCATCCTCAGTTTTAGTAATTCACTAGAAATGTAGTGAAATTCGATGAAATGTAGTGAAACTCAATGAAAAGTAGTAAAACTCAATGAAAATGATTATACTGATGGTCTTATTTACTATAGGAAAAGGGTACATTAAAATCAACTAAGAAAAGAGGTGGATATCTCAGAGTCTAGGAAAGTTCCAAACACAAAACATTCTTTCTCTTTAGTATACATTACTTTTTTATATTGATAAATGATAATACACACAGAATATTATCAGTCCAGGAAGCTCATTGAGCTTCAGTGTCCAAAGTTCTTATTGGGACTTCATTACTGAGGCATGATTGATTGATTAATTGTCCACATAGTAGAACTCAATATCTAGCCCCCTCACCTCCCAGAGACAAGGTGATATCACATAATCCAGAGCCCCCAACCTAAATCATATAGTTGGTTATTTCAGTATGTCCAGCTTCCCATCCTAAAACTGTCACATTGGCCAGCTTCACCTTCAGTCTTCTCGTTACCATAAAATATCAGGTGTGCTCTGAGGGGATCACCATGAAGAAAAAAAAGGTAAACCTATCACTGGAGAAATCCAAGGTTTTAGAATTCACCTCCCAAAAGCCAGAGCAAAAGTTTTTCTAATTTTCTGACTTTTCCTTAGGTAAAGCCAAATTCTTTACTATACCATTATCTATACATAATGACTTGCATGTAGATGACTCTGTATTGATCTATAACTTATAATAGGGCACTCTTATCAAATTAGGCAAAAGATGGTTAATATATAATTTTTAAGAAATAAGGAAGAAAATAAGAATCTGTTTTACATTTCTAGAAGTTTCTACATTATCTATCTAATTTATGTTCCCTCCAAATCTGATTCTGCATAGTAGCATGATGCAGTTTCTGAGTGCTGACAATAACATAGTCATAATTTTGAACTTGTGCAGACTGGGCTATAAATATCATTTCTAGCCACAGTTGCCAAGGTCTAGGAAGGATCAATATGAAAGATCAGAAATAGCTATTGTTCCTGGGAGATTTCATATTAAGGTGTAACAGTGATCGGTGTGGAAAAGCAGTAACTAAAGACAACCTCTTCCTCCCTCAGTATTCAGCTAGTAATTCCAGATTACCTCCTGGCCAGGAAAACAGCTGGCATTGTATTAGGATGGAATATCCAGAAAAGAAGCAAATCAATGTTTTGTAAGACGTAGAGGTCACTATTTCAGAGTTGGTCCAGATTGTAGGAGATATGTATGAAGAACATGATATCAATAATTAGAGCTTGTGTGACTTCTCAGAATACCTTAATGGGTTTAAGTTTTTAAATCAACTGAACACTGAAAATATTAGTAGCCCACAGTCAAAATATTCTTTGAAAACTATAATTGAATGGTTTCTAAATGTAGGGTGAGAGGCCTTTTCAGGAATCAATGGAGGTCTGTACCTCTGTGACTTCATTTACCAGATTTGTGCTTCAGCTAGCTGTTATCTCAGCATATGTCCTCTGTGCCAAGATGGATAGCCTAGCTCAAGTTCCCAATATTTTTTTTTTCTTCCTAAGAGAATGTGTAAAGAGAACGTGTAAGAGAATATGTATCTGGGTGAAGACAGATCAACTACAACACATCATTTGGAAAGCTGTACAGGTCACTGTTTGAACCATAGGAAGGAACATCGGTTTGTTAGTGTCAAAAGAAATTCCTAAGGCTTCAACCAGGGTCCAGATTGTGATATGATTGTAGCTGAGGTTCATTCTATCAGTCATAAACCAGATGAAATCTATGTCATGATTGAGACCATCCCTTGGCACTCTTAAGATTGAGTTATTTGGACAACCACACAATGTGCAGCCCAGCTGCATCGCTCTGTGAAACCAACTGGATAGGATCCACCTACTAGAACCAGATGTGGTTGTGTGGGTCAAGCCAAGGTATTCAGATGGTGTCATCTCTAAACCTAAAAATCTATAGAAGGACTTCGTGACAGAGCTAAGCATCTACAGCCATGTCTCTGTGGGCTGCACCTGAACAGTAATATTTGTACAGTAGCCTTTTTCTTTACTTAAATAAAAATTCATGTTGTGAATAAAAAGTATATAAAATTAGAAAACACTTCAAATATTCCAAAACTTAAAGGCAATTATACTTACCAGAGATTATAGGAACATCAGCATTTTACAGTATTTGGTTAAGATCTCTTGTCTATTAAAAATAAAATGTTAAAAATAAAACTAAGACCCACATAAGCATCTTTTTTTCACTTCCTCCTTTGCGAGATGTAAGCACTATCCTGGTGTTTTGTAAGATCATTCCCATGAGTATTTTTGCATTTTACTTAAACTAAATTTAGTTGATCCTCATTCTTCATGGGGCATGTCTTTGCAAATTTGCCCGCTAGCTAAAATATATTTGTATTGCCAAAGCAAATACTCATGGCACTTCTCGTGGTCATTCACAGGCTTGCACAGGGGCACAGAAAATTTGAGTTGCCCAATGCACCTGTCTCTAGCTGAGGTTGAACAAGGCGATGCTCAGCCTTCTTGTTTCAGCTCTCATACTATAAATAACTAGATTTTTGAAATTTATTTAGAGCCACATTTTTTACATTTCTGTTGCTTTTTACATTTTTGGTGTTTTGCTATTTATTTTTAAATTTATTTTATTTTATTTTATTTCAGTGTTCCAAAATTCATTGTTTATGCACCACACCCAGTGCTCCATGCAATACATGCCCTCCTTAGTACCCACCACCAGGATCTCCCCATCCTCCCCCCAAAAAACCATCAGTTTGTTTCTCAGAGTCCACAGTCTCTCATGGTCCACAGTCTCTGCCTCTGATTTCTCCTAACTCACTTGGGAGATGGAGTTTGCTATTTAAAATGGCTCACAAGTGTAGTACCGAAGTGCTATCTAGTGTTCCCAAGTGTAAGAAGGCTGTGATGTGCCTTATGAAGAAAATATGTGTATTCAATAAGCTCCATCCAGGCATGAGTTATATAGTGCTATTGGCCAGGAGTTCAATGTTAATGAATCAAAAGTATGATATATTCAGAAAAGAGAAGAGGATATTTATCGAATGTACATGAGGCGACTTTGAAAAGTGCCAAAGTAACATGAGTGAGGTGTGATAAAGCTATAGAAAAACATTGAAATGTAGCTGAATTTATGGATTTATGAAATGGCAATCAAGTTTTAAAAAGTGTAGTGGATAGTATTGTTGTGATGCTGAAAGCCAAAGAAATTAATGATCACGTTACCTAGGGTGAGAAAATGACAAACCCATCTCAGCTCTTGCTGGCTGGCTCCCGTGTTTCAAAAGGCGGTATGGCATAAAAAAACATTAAACTTGCAGGTGAGTCAAGTGAGGCAGAACAAGTGGTACTACCAGGGACATCATTTTACAAGTCTCCTCACATACACGTGGGTGGATTTGTCCAGGATAGATAGAAGTGGAATTCCCAGGTCATAGTTATGGACATCTTCCACTTAAGAAGTCATATTAATCACTCATTTACATAATAATGATATGTAACAAATCATTGCAGAACCCAGTGGCCTGTAACAGAAGACATGCATTTTTCACTTACCTTCACTTACCTAACTGTTTGCCAGTTGGTTGCTGTTCAGCTGATCTAGGCCACATTCAGCTGGATTTTGCTCTGAGCTGAGGCTTGGGTGAGACTCCTCTCTTTTATCCTCCTTGCTCCAGCCACTGCCTTAGGCACTCTCTTCTTATGGCAAGAGAAAGGAACACACACATTTGAAGTCTCTGCTCATCTCACATTTGCTAACTTCTCAACGACTATAGCAAATCATTAGCCTTGCCCAGTATCAAAGTTATGGTGAAATGTACTCCTTCTATGGAAGTTGGAGGGGAAAGGGGGATAAATATTTGCTAAACAATAATCTGATCTGTCACATTAATTAGTCCCATGTTTCTATTCAAAAGAATGTGAATATACCAATTTACATTCTCAATTTATAATTATAGCAGCAAGACACATGAGTTCCTTTTGCCTATGTCTGTGCCAATAATAAAAGTTATCACCACTTTAATTTTCACTCATATTCTGTTATTAGATGATGCACATTATTTTAGTTTACATGTTTTCCTGGGCAGTGTGAGAGTGAGAGGGCTCCTTGGCAGCCTTGCAAGAGACTACTCTCCAGCATCTGCACAGCAGACAGAGCTGAATGTTAATTTTAGGAGTGGCAGAATTTCAAAGGAGTTTGTTATTTAGAACAGGTAAATCAGAGACCTCAGGCGACTGTGGTCTGATGTGCAGTTTGGTATGAGGATTCTGGATATATGCAATTAAGAGTCTCAAACTCAGATTTTCATATTTGGGGCAAATCTTAGCAGAACTCAAAGGGAGTATTTCTAGACCTGTTTTTCTTTTTTTTTGAAGACCTGTTTTTTTTTTAAAGACCTTCTTTTAAAAAAAAGACTTGTGGGGCACCTGAATGGCTCAGTGGGTTAAGCCGCTGCCTTCGGCTCAGGTCATGATCTCAGGGTCCTGGGATCGAGTCCCGCATCAGGCTCTCTGCTCAGCGGGGAGCCTGCTTCCCTCTCTCTCTCTGCCTGCCTCTCTGCCTTGTTGTGATTTCTCTCTGTCAAATAAATAAATAAAATCTTAAAAAAAAAAGACTTGTCTTTTTTTTAAAGAGCATTATATACTAATAATAATATATGCTAGTATTTAGAAAACATTACCAGCAGGAACTATGAAAATATGTCTGTGGATCTGAATGAGGTTTTAATAGGCCCGGATCAAACAATCTATCAATCAATAAAAGAAAGTTAGATATGGAGGAGTTTGTTAATAATCCCAGCTGAACGATGTTGAGATTTTTCCCTAAACTATGAGTTTATTCATATGGGCGCTCTTTCCTGTGACATAGGATTTAAATTCTGGAAAGGATCCAGATTGTTCTAATACACCGCTTAGATGGATCTTGGAGATTTTATAAAAGTGAAGGCACACATTAAATGATGTCAGAACTGCTATTACAGTCTTGAAAGAAAGAGGTAAAATAATCAGAGAAGTAAGCATGCTAGAATGGGCATATTCTACAGGAGTCCAAACTCCCCAACTGATTATATTCCATAAGAGGGCTGGAGGAGGTGCACCTGGGTGGCTCAGTGGGTTAAAGCCTCTGCCTTTAACTCAGGTCATGATCTCAGGGTCCTGGGATTGAGCCCCGCATCGGGCTCTCTGCTCAGCGGGGAGCCTGCCTCCCCCTCTCTCTCTGCCTGCCTCCCTGCCTACTTGTGATTTCTGTCAAATAAATAAATAAAAAATCTTTAAAAAAAAAAGAGGGCTGGAGGATAGTCCATTTACCAAGTCAATAAAGAGAGGCACGTACGTTATTGAGAAGCTCATTAGTTGTTGCTCTCTGTAGGTCAATGTGATGGTAGGAAATCTATTAAAGAATTGGGTTTTCTAGTAACAATGTAGATAATAGGATTTCAGAATTGTGGAGCTTAGTGAAAGCACTTAACTGTTAGAAGCAATGTTAAGCGTAGTTAGTTACCTTATTACATAAGTAGCCCAGTTGAATGGTAGCAAGGGAGTCTTATCAATGGGATCCTTGGATCTGGTTAACAGAATCAGTACCCAAGGGGCAGAATATATGGGTATCCAGCAAGGATGTCTTTACCTGTATCTGTCTACATTTATATACTGATATCTTTCCATATTCCATTTATCCATCTACATGCATATATATACATACATGTGTTCTTGATCATATATATATATGGTATATATACACATATGTATACACACACACACACACACACACACACACATACACAGAAAGCCAACATCAGCCTTTGGCTCATGCATTCTTGGTCTTTCTTGTATGTACAGAATATACAGGAAAAGATGGAAAAGAAAGGACCTAGGTTTTTGAAGGTTATCTGAGTTGATACCAATTCACAGGTAATTAGTACAACCATAGCCTATGGATACCTATGGATATTTGGGGGTCAGGTAATATTGGAGTTCTAATAGAAGTCCATATAAAAGGGTCCATTGTATTTTTGGCACACCAGATGTTCTTCCAGGTCACCGTGGTATAATTGTAATGGACATACTTAGCATTTGGCAGAGTCTTCACATTGGTTCTTTAACCAGTCAAGTAAACACCAATGCAATAGAAAAAAGCCAAGTAGGAATGGATATTTCCCTCCATCATGGCAGAGGAAATGACCATAGGAAATATTGGTTCTATCATATACTACACAACCCTGAAACCGTCACCAAACAGTGCAGTCCAATAGCCTCCTTTAGGTGTAGCTGAGGTGCCAGCTTGCCTGTGAGAATGGGGCATTATCCTTCAACACACAGTGTATTCTTCAAGACACAGTGGTCATTTTATGTTGTTGTGTCCCTAAATAGATTACATGGGTCTGGAAACCGGCTGGAAGAAGTAAGAATTTCCCTATGCACCATTACTTCCAAAGACCAGCATAGGTGATTTGTATTCCTAACCCTGATACTTTGTGCTCCTGTCTCTAGTGGAGCTGGGATACAAACGGGTGATACTGTTCCCAGGTGTGAGGAGGGAAAATAAGAATCCCACTAAAACTAAGGCCTTAGTTTCTGTCTGTTCATGTAGGGTTTCTGTGGGGGTGAACTGTCAATCATAGAAAGGAGTTATTATACTGTCTGAGACAATTGGGTTTGGTCATCATGAGAGGTAAGATGCTGCCTCATAATGGGGACGGGCGGATTATTTTGGTACTCAGGTGGTCCCCTGGGTCCTCTTCTGGTAGTATCCTGTTCTAATAGTTTATTCTTGGTTTTTCACATCAGAAAATCTCATCATGAACTCAAAGGCACACACACGTATCCACACATGTACACACCAAGTTAAATTTCTAAGCAAGTTTCTTCGGTATTACTACTTTATTTATCTTAAGGTTTTGTGTTTTGGTTTTTCTTTTTTTTTAAATTAATATATTCTTCTTTGAGGCCAAGCAAACTTCCCACTTATCAATAGTCACCATTGGCATTCGAATAATTAACTACAAATGTTTTAGTTCTTCCCTGGGGTACTTAGAATTAATGTACTTTAAATTTTCACAAAATGAGCCAATGAGCATGTCTAAATAAAAACAATCCATCTTGTGGCGAAAACATATACAGTAAATCAAACTAAATCAAACTTGTTAGGCCTCTGAATTAAAAGAAAAAGAAAAGGATCTCTGTCTGAGGAGAGGAGCAGGCTAAGAAATATAAGGGAAGTCAACAGAAATTGAACTGGGACAATGTTTTTCCCTGATTGCTAAAGAACTTAAATTTCTGAAGATGAGAAAGTAAATACTTTAAAACTCGGGTTTTTTGGTGGATACAGCCCATTTTTTTAACCTATCAGTTATTATTTAAAATTCAGACTTAAAATATTAGTTCAACCTGCATTTTCCTAATTATCACTATAAAGTTTGAAATAGTATCCATTCTGACATTACAAATTTAACACAATTTCCATTCCTCCTTTCCATCTGTTTAATTTTCCTTTTAAAAAATACAATCTTAACTTTCAGATGCAGAATAATTTTACTAATTTTGACCACAATTTTTCTCAAAGAAATTGTCTTGATATTGATATTGAAATTTAACAATGATTATTTTAAAATTCATCCTGTTTTATGTTTTTTTAAAATATTCTTTTTTTGTTAATCACCACTACTTTTGTTCCCTGATTTCTCCATTCTTGAATTTTATATCTGCTTAAAAGGAATACACCTTTAAGCATTTTTTTCTACTGACAAGTATGCATGGAAAGTTTATTTTCTAATATATAAGTGTGCGTGTGGGTATATCTTTTCTTGTGCTCATATAGAAGGGAAATTTGCTGAGTATAAATTTTTTGAGTCTTAGCCTTCTGAGTAGCAGTTATTCTCAGAGATACCGGAGGCAGAGGATTATTATAAAGGTTAGTTATATTAATATACACTCTTCTTTATTATGACCTTTATACTTGTTGAGAAGAATGAAGACAAAATGTTTTCTTGTTTTGTTTTTGTTTTCTGGCTCTCTACAGGATTTTTTTAAACCCTTGAAATTAAAAATTTACAGCAGGACATGTTAGGTTCATCAATGAATGTTGCCAACATGAAAAATAACTTTTCTTGCTTTAGCAATTGCTTTCTGAATCCCTAACCAAATTCTAGTACCATAGATGACATGCCTTGTTATCTTTTTGAGATTATAAGTTAAAGTCTTATATGAGCTTTCCTACCACTATGCAATAATTCTATTACATAAGAAAGCATTTTCTAATTATTCATATAGACACTTTAAATTTATGTGTACTTTCATGCTCGTCCTTGCAATGGAAACACTCAGCTTATCTGGCACTAGAATAAGTTTGTAAATCCTAATCAGTGAGGGAGAAGAGACTACAGTAATGCAGAAAAGAGTTTAGATTTGTCATTATGTGACTTTACTGGTTCAGCACTAAAAGCAGCCCTAACAGAGAAGAAACAGCACCCGTGTAGAGGAAGCCACATCACTTAGCTTGGGCATTGCAAAAGAAATCTTCTCAATTTCAGGTGGTAAGCAGCAGTTCAATGGGGATGCTTTCATTTTGCCTAACATAACCTCCCTTGTTAGAAATCAGTAATAGTAATGTTTTCTGTTTGGCACATCCATCTAAACCGGTGGCCTTTAACCTGTGACACCCTTTCTAGAATAGCTGGTTCTACCCAAATGCACCTTCTGGTTGCCCCACATTTGTTTTTGTTTTTCAGATTAGGGAGTATTATTGAGATTTTGTGAGGCTATGTTTTCTGCCATTTAACACATAAGCAGGCTATTCCCTCACTGACAAAAGTTATATTCAAGTTGCCCTTCCTTCATTAGAGTCAATTAAAAACTACATATAGCTCAAATTATTTGATTTTTCCAGGAAGTGGTTGCTATCTATTGCCATTTGCTAGAACAAATGAATATTTCCCTCCTAATTTCACTATTCAGTTGGTGTTCCGATAGAACTGTTAGAAAAGACAAGATTAACACCTTTGCAGAAATTTGTATTATGCTCAGAAATTCACTTCTAAAACCAACAGACTGAGTGGTGGTTCTTTTCTGAAATTGTCCTTGTGAAATTACTTTGTGCCAAGGAACACAGATATCCATGATGATTTTCGCTGAAGTAGAAGTCAGTAAGTAATTTCAACCACCAGCTAATTAACCTGTAAAGATGAACTTAAACTATCAGCTAATTAGGCTGTAGGTCTGAGTTGTAGACTGTTGAAAGGATTTGGAGGGCAACAGGCTGAAAGGAAAGGTGTCATCTTTCTGTTACAGTGAGGACTTTGGGAATGGGGGTAGGGTCTGGTACTCTTTTCTTGACAAAAATACAGTTAAATAAACTGAAAGTAAGTGTTAATTATAATTTGGTTTATAAACACATTAATTTAAAATCAGGAGTTATTCACATTTCTTCTCATATAAATCCCTTACCTCTATCCTTTGCCTACTTTCCTACTGTTTATTGTTTCTTTTTTTAAGATTTTATTTATTTATTTGACACAGAGAGAGAGTTCACAAGTAGGCAGAGAGGCAGACAGTGTGGTGGGGGGGAAGCAGGCTCCCCGCTGAGCAGAGAGCCCGATGAGGGGCTCGATCCCAGGACCCCGAAATCACGACCTGAGCCGAAGGCAGAGGTTGTGTTTATTGTTTTATTCCTTATTGATGGATGTATAGAGGTTCGGAAAATTGATCTCACCACTATCGGCAAATATGTTTTCCTAGACTGTTGCTTGTCAACATTTTTTGGAGTCTTTTCTGTTCAGAGGTTTTTAAATCTCTCATTGCTCAATTTATCTATTGTTTCCTTTATGGTATGTGCTTTCTTTTTCTTTTTAAAAATGTTTTATTTTATTTATTTATTTTTAAGTAAATTCTACCTCCAACCTGAACTATCACTGGGCCTGAACTCATGATTCCAAGATTGAGGGTTGCATGCTCTGCTGGCTGAGTCAGCCAGATACCCCTGTGCTTTCTTTTTTTTCATTAGGAAATTTTCTCTACCTCAAGGGTCATAACATTGTTTTACTTATTTTCTTTCAGCTGTTGTAAATATTTGTTTTCCACATTTAAGTCTTTGATCCATCTAGAATTTACTTTTAGTCCTGGAGGTAGTGATCTAGTTTTATTCGTTTTTCCCTAAGGAAAGTCAATTTCAAAAACATGATGTACTATATATCTGTCTTCCCACATATGATATCAACCTGTCCTATACCAAATATCCAAATGCACACGTCTGTGTAGTGAAGAATTTAGCCTTGACCAAAAAGAGTTTCAGCTTTGGTCCTGGGCTTCTTGAAGGTAACTCTAGGTTAGTGATGGGAATAGGAGTGATAGGAATAGGTTTCATTTTTTTTTCTTTTGTTTTTATTTATCTAAAACATATAAAAATAAAATAGGAATAAGGTTTTTTTTTTGTTGTTGTTGTTTTTATTTATGATGGACCCCTCTGACCACACCTGATAGTTTATGCCAATGAGATATTGAATCCCCATCTGGTATGAAGCCAAACCATTGGGGAGAGGTGCTGCTAGACACTAAATTTAACCAATGGACAATCAATTAATCAAGAGTGTCAACATAAGTCAGATACGCATGCTCATGCAAGCTTCCTGGTCGACAGTACTTTGTTAGTATTGTCACACATCCATGACCTACACGGAAAGGACCTCAAGCTTCATATATTGACCTCCCCCTGGACTCTGCTCTATGCATCTTTCTTTGGCTTGTCGTTATTTGTACCCTTTCCATGTGATAAACCTTGTAACCATGAAAATAATGGCTTTCAGTATGTTTTCTGAAATCTTCCAGCAAATTACCTAACAGGAAGGTAGTTTTGGGAATCCCCCCAAACTTGGAGTTGGTGTCAGAAGTGAGGACAGTCTTGTGGGGACTGTACCTCCAAACCTCTCAGACTATAGTCTTTTTCTGGACCTTGTATTCTGCTTCAATATCTACTATTCTATTTCTGCACCAATATCAAACTGATGTAATCAGATTAGGTTTGATAAAGTTAAACATAAAACATTTGATATATGATAGAATTATTCATCCATTCTGTTCTTTTTTCAAAATCATTTTAACTATTTATGTGCATGTAACCTTCTATTTAGAATTTAGAATCAATCTGCAAACGAAAAAAAAATCTTTTGTGTGTGTGTGTGTTTGTATGTGTGTGGTGGAATTACGTTGAATTTACAAATTAATTTGACAAGCCAACTAACTCCTAATTGCCACACAAAACTTTGAAGTTAATTTGACCTTTATAATGTTGAATCTCACCATCTATAAACACTATTGTTTATAAAGTATACATTTATATATCTACATATAAATGTTAATTAGCTCAGCAAATACCTATTGTATATATAGTACTTTTTAGGCATGTTCTATACCCTGGGGAATAAAGAGGTGAATGGCTCAAACTTAGGGCTTATTTTTGGCAGGAGGAGAGAGTAAACACATAAATATGTAAAATAATTTTAGGTGGCAGGTTAGTGCTATGAAGACATATAAAGCAAGATAAATAGTAGCTGAAAAGGAGAGTGAGCCTTTTATAGATACTATGCTTGGGAAGGATCTTTTCAATAAATTGGTATTTGACCAGAGTTCCAGATAAACTCAGGCCGTAATTCTATGTGCATGAAAAAGTGAAATCAAAGACTTTGAGGTAAAAAAGAGTCTTTATGACCCCGAGACACACAGAGTGGCTACTGTGAATGAAGCCACGTAAGAGAGCAAATTGAGAGATGAGTTGGGGAAGTCAGGGACTCATTAATGAAGGGCAGAGTTGCAACGTTAGCTTAACTGATTTTAGAGCCCATTGGGGTTTTGGGATGGGAGGGGAATGTGATCTGCATATTGTTTAAAAAAGAAAACATGATTCTGAAAAATAGGTGACAGAAAAATGAGACCTACAAACTCATTTTTATACAAATGAATAATTATTACAAATTAAAATATTTTATCTGTAATGAAATCATAAATATGTTCTTCATATTTCTGTTCTGCCACACATTTTTCCTTCAGCAACCTATTCATTCTTTAACTTATTCATCCATTCATTTGTTTAAAAAAAAATGAAGCTTTGCTCTCAAAGTCAAATAAGAGAGAGAAGACACAGATGCAGAAAATGACAAAGAAGTAGTTATAGTAACAATGTTATAGGAACTATAACAATGCAAATCAAAATGGTATTGAACAAATACCAAGAGGAAGAATAGCTTACTACATTTTTATTTTTATTAACTTCTCTTTGTTCTATTCAAAAATCTGTATTCTGACTCGGGGTGGAAGTTGAACTTTCTCCCATTCAGTCTTAGGTCATCCAAATACCCCAAGCATTTTGCCTTTATTTTGAATTCTCTGCTTTTTCTACTTCAATCTGTTTGGGAGGCTTTGGAGCATTATTAAAGGGACTTAACTGTGTGTTTGCAGTTTATTAGAGAGAAAGTGTTAATTTGTTTCTTAGCATTTTTAATTAGCTCTGGAAACCTCCAAGCATCTTTGCTGTAATTCCAGAGAAACTCAGGCTTTGTAGTGAGTAGAATGATCTTCTAATTACCCTTTCAGACTTTCTGGCCTGATCTGCCTCATAACGTAAAACAGAAAATGAAAAAAAAAAAAAATCAGGATTCTCCTTTGCCTGTTTGTATTTACAGGTTTGTTTTATTCCATTCAAGAGAGAATTCTCTTGATAGTAAAAATTATATTCACCCAACAGATGCCTTCATCTGTCTGATCTTCGAGGCTCGTTTTTTTTTTTTTTTTTTTTTGGTAGAAGTGTTTGTTTTTTGAAACACTGAGGATTATCCATTACATGGGCTATACATCCTCAATATTTTATGAGTTTATTCTCTCTGTGTTTGAGCAAAACAGAAGTTTTATAACAATAAGGTGATTATCCTTAACTAAATCATATTTTAAATATAATGTCCAATTTATAATTGTTATTTGGATGCATTTATTATGTTAAAGAAATATTGCTAAAATAGGGTATAATCGCATTCTTGAGTTTACATAAGGTGAACATGTCCTAAAGATTGTTTAACTTATTATTATTAACTTATTATTATTTCCTTAATGAAGAGAGCTAGTAATATAGTACACTGGTAATAATCTGTAGCTGATACAAAGGAGAATTCAGAGCAGAAGCATATATTGAGAATAAAAAATGTGGAATGCATTCACAAACACATGCAAAATGGATATATGCAAGGCAATAATTAATGGTATTCCATAGGACACAATAAATTTGAAGTTCTGTAATCAAAAATAATCTGCATTATTATCAGTTTGTTCCAATTTATAGAGTCATGAAGTAGCTGACATTATCTTTGAATTACATTCAGAGATAATGAAAAGGTGATCTGGTTAGTACTCCGCTTGCTGTTCTTTACATTTTTCAAAGTCTTTCACACCCACCCAATCCCCATTTTGTGATTATAATAATCTCAAAAGAAGTGACTCTTGATCACAAAATAAGTCCTGTCACATTAGATTTGGTCTGATTAATTATACAGGTATAGAAAGAGTGTCAATTTACCATTTAGGGTCTCTTTAAGTTTGCTTTGTGAAATCTAGAGCCATACAGTATTGGACAATTACTAAGACCACAAAATTAACATCTATCTGAAAGTTTTCCTAAGGAATCTCAGATTGGATAGCTAAAGCCCCTGTGATTTGATTTCCTGAGGCTCAGAAATAAGCCCAAGATATGGACTCTGCCACATTTTACCTGCTTATCAGTAAATTACTCTCTTCTAAAGTCTATAAGTAGAGCCAACGAAGTTACTTGAAAGTGACTTGTCCTACATACATGATTGAAGGAGCATGATTCTCAAATATGACATTCTGGGTCAAATCTATCTTGTATTATTTAATTTTTTTATTTTAAAAATTTTAAAATTCTGGTGAAAGGAAAACAGATTTTTATTGAATGTATGCAAATAACTGTATTGCATGAAAAGTAAATATTTAAAAGTTTTTAAATTTTGGAGAATAGGATACAAATTTAAGCTATTTCATTGTAGTGTATAAAAGCAGAATCCAGGGGCGCCTGGGTGGCTCAGTGGGTTAAAGCCTCTGCCTTCGGCTCAGGTCATGATCTCAGGGTCCTGGGATTGAGTCCCACATCAGGCTCTCTGCTCAGCAGGGAGCCTGTTTCCTTCTCTTTCTCTGCCTACTTGTGATCTCTTTCTCTCTCTGTCAAATAAATAAATGAAATCTTCAAAAAAAAAAAAAGGCAGACTCTAGGGGCTGCTGGGTCCTGTCAGTTAAGTGTTGGACTCTTGGTTTTCACTCAGGTCATGATCTCAGGGTCATGGGATGGGCCCCGTGCTGGGTGGGAAGTCTACTTGAGATTATTTATTAAATAATAAACATTTATTATTATTATCAAAACCATATCAAATATATCAAATTATCGCAACAAAATTTTCCTCACCAGGTCTTATGTAACTAATTATATTCCGTTCGGGCTTTGGTTCCCAATCTCATGAACCCAATTTTTTTTTTTGTATTTATTTATTTATTAGAAATGTGACATGTCTTTTTAACTATTAGTATTTCTTTTTTTTTTTTTTTTGGATTTTACTTCTAATTTATTTATTTTTTTTTCAGCATAACAGTATTCATTGTTTTTGCACAACAACCAGTGCTCCATGCAATACATGCCCTCCCTATTACCCACCACCTTGTTCCCCCAACCTCCCACCCCCAACCCTTCAAAACTCTCAGGTTGTTTTTCAGAGTCCATAGTCTCTTATGGTTCGCCTCCCCTTCCAATTTTTTTTTTATAAACATATAATGTATTTTTATCCCCAGGGGTACAGGTCTATGAATCACTAGGTTTACACACTTCACAGCACTCATGATAGCACATACCCTCCCCAATGTCCATAACCCCCTCCTCCTCTCCCAAACCCACCTCCCCCCAGCAACCCCCAGTTTGTTTTGTGAGATTAAGAGTCATTTATGGTTTGTCTCCCTCCCAATCCCATCTTGTTTCATTTATTCTTCTCTTATCCCTCTAACCCCCCATGTTGCATCTCCACGTCCTCATATCAGGGAGATCATATGATAGTTGTCTTTCTCCGATTGACTTATTTCACTAAGCATGATACCCTCTAGTTCCATCCACGTTGTCGCAAATGGCAAGATTTCATTTTTTTTGATGGCTGCATAGTATTCCATTGTGTATATATACCACATCTTCTTTATCCATTCATCTGTTGATGGACATCTAGGTTCTTTCCATAGTTTGGCTATTGTAGACATTGCTGCTATAAACATTCGGGTACACGTGCCCCTTTGGATCACTACGTTTGTATCTTTAGTGTAAATACCCAGTAGTGCAATTGCTGGGTCATAGGGTAGTTCTATTTTCAACATGAACCCAATTTTTGAATTTAAAAAAAAAGAGGATTGGTGTCCTAGAAATCCTAACTCACCATATTGGTATGGACTGAGTACCATCTAAGCAGTGCATCTGAGCAATGTTTATCTGTTCTCTGAAATACAGTAAGCAGTTTAAGGTACTTGGTCCAGTTGTTTAACATGAAGAGATAATTTTATTATTTGAGGGAAATAATTCCACAAAAAGTTAAAAGAATTGCTCCTGTGATAATTTATTTATAGTCCATTATTGCACATTTTAGTTAGCTAACCAGAAATTACATAACACAAAAACTAGGTAAGAGCCTAGGATGTTGCCAGTCTGATTTGCATTTGAATCACAGCTTTGTTAGGTGTGTGCCTGAGAGTATTAAGTGTAATAGCAATACAGGTTAAATGATAACATACTGACTAGCACATAGTGATCTCTCAATACACATTAGTCAAGTATTGAACATATAACTGTTGGTGAAGCCAATGTGCTAAGAACACTGAGGCTGTAGATTAGTAACTTAAGAACAGATAGACCTTGGCTGTGGTATGATGTCTTAAACAATTATTAATACAGTAGAAATATCTTTAAATGTATACCTATATTAAAAGCAAAAAGTGAGTATAACTTTTTTTGTTTTTATCCTTCAATTTAAAGGGCATAAAAGCAGCATTTAATTCCTTAGGACTGTTTTTTGAATCAATTTTAAAAGAAATTTGGAGTTTTGTGGTATTTTATTTTATTATTGTTATTTTTAAAGATTTTATTTTTTTGTCAGAGTGAGAGAGAGAGAGAGAGAGAACAAGCAGGGATAGGGCAGAGGGAGAAGCAGACTCCCCACTGAGCAAGGCATCTGTTTCAGGACTTGATTCTAGGACCCCGAGATCCTGACCTGAGCTGAAAGCCTCACTGAGCCACCCAAGAACCCTGATTATTTTCATACTTATTTGTTTTTCTTCTTGTTGATTGTTATGTGAAGTTGGTAATAAAAAGTCACTCCTATACTTTTCTAGTTATTTTCAAAGAAAAGTGAACAATTTGTGTAAATACCATTCGGTCACATAAAAAAAAAGAATCATTCTTGAGGCTAAGAGTCACATTTGGGAGATGACTGTCAAAAATACAATTGATAGGGCAAAGAGAATATTTATTAACAATTATACTAACCCTTACAAAATGCTTTTCTTAATATATTATTTTAACCTTTGATCTTGGTTTTATTTTCAGACTTTTATGTTTCTAGATGAACATAATAAGTTAGTTGTTTTCCCACTTGATTGTTGTAACTATTCAATCCCATGTCAAATTAATTTGGCTAAACTTATATCATTTTCCTCAGCTGGCATAGTCAGGACAATATCTCAGGAGACTATCTTTTAGTGTTTTATTTAGGGGAAAATGAATGTAAAAATATAAGAAAAAGCAATACTGAGAAAGACCATCTTAAAATATGTCCATGGCCAGAAGCCAGCATTTACCTGAATTGGCCACTGGTGTCATACCGCTTAGGTGACTTGTTGCAGATACATGGGTGCAGGGATATTAGAACATGTCCATATTCTACTCAAAAACATCTCTGTGTGTGTGTCTAACTCCATTTAATAATTTAAAAAACAGAATATTTCTCCCAAACTGTCCATCTTATTCTAAACTGAACCTGGATTGGTATAGTATCATGTGGCATTTATTAACCTAAAGTTACAATTTGCTTATCATTTACAACAAGGGATGGCAAATCTTGAGCATTTTTTTTAGAAAAAAGTCATCTTCTACCTTTTTATCACTAAATTTTGTTCAAGTATGGAGACAAACTGGAAACTAACTCTGGAGTGTCCTGCGACAAATGCACAAAAATAATTTTAATAATGTTGGAAAAGGGCTATCATCTGAGACTTGAGATTATGACCATAGCATTTATTTTTATTGAAGAGTAACAAGTCCATTTTTTACTGGCTAGTTTTAAGTAGGCATGCAATGTAGTCTTTGTGGTTGGTTAAATAACGGTCCTCCAAAAATGCCCAGGTCTTTGTCTTCAAGACCTATGAATGTTATTTTCCATGACAAAAGGGAATTTTTAAGATATGACTAAGTGAAGGATCTTGAGGGGACTTTGTCCTTACTTACAGAGTTGGGCCCCCATAATCACGAGCGTCTTCACAGAGGCAGGAATCTAAGAGAAAGAGATGTAATGATGAAAGCAGTTTGGAGAGATGCAGTGATCACAGCAAGGGGACCTTGAACAAATGTAGTGCACAAGATCTAGAAGCTGAAAGAGACAAGGAATCCAATTCTCCTGTAGAGCCTCTGCAAGGAACACAGTTCTGCTGATAGTTCACATTTAACCGAGCAAGACCAATTTTGGACTTCTGACCTCCTGAACATATGGTAATCAATTTGTCCTATTTTAAGTCACTAAATTTGTGGTTATTTGTTGACGCAGCAATAGGAAGTTAATACACACCGTAAACATAGAATTATGTTTTTCATTCAGTGAGTGGTTGAATTGTGTCTTTCCCTGGATTTAATATAGCCACTGCTGTATTAAGAATTATAAATTTCTTATCAGGCAGATTTTTGAGCTATAACTATAAATCATCCTTTTCTAGTTTATTTGATAATTCAAGCCATTTTAAAATTTTATTTATTTTAAATATTTTATCCATTCATTTTTTTGAGAGAGAGCTTGTGAGCAGAGTGGGACCAAGATGGAGAGAGAGAATCTCAAGCAGATTCCACACTCGGCACAGAGCCTGAGGGCCAATCCCATAACCCCAAGATCATGACCTGAGCCTAGACCAAGAGTTGGACACCCATCTGACTGGAACACCCAGGCACCCCTGAAGCTATTTTTAAAATAAACACAATGCTTAGCACTTAGTGCTGATATGTCTTAGGGACTTGAACTCATGACCCTGAGATCAAGTCCTGAGCTGAGATCAACAATTGGATGCTGAATGGACTGAGCCACACAGGCACCCCTAGGACTAATGTCTTAATAAGAATAATTCTCTCTAAAGTTGATGAGAATCAGACCTATTCAAATGATCTTTCTGCTCTACATTTTTACTAGAGCCAGTGCTACTTCAGGAGCCTAGGACTAGTGACAGAGAATGCTTCACTCACTCTTTAGGCTCTTCTCTTGATAAATTTACTTCTCCCATGAAGCCTATACTTTGCAGCTTGTCAGTAATACAATGTATACAGTGAATATATGACAAAGTCATTTTAGCAACTTAATTAAGTGTTCTCTTGCAGTTTTCTTCCCTGCTCCTATGTTATTATCTGCATTATAAGGATCAGTAAGAGGTACACTTGGGTGCTTGTGTGGCTCAGTTGGTTAAGCATCTGCCTTTAGCTCAGGTCATGATCCCAGAGTTGCAGGATTGAGCCCTACATTGGACTTCCTACTCAACAGAGAGCCTGTTTCTCCCTCTAGCTCTGCTGTTCCCCCTGCTTGTGCTCTCTTTCTCTCTCTGCCAAATAAATAAATAAAATCTAAAAAAAAAAAAGAAGAGGAAAGAGGTATATTTAAAACACTGTCAATACACAAATTAGAGGGGAATTACTTTTATTAAATTGTGAAGTCTTTTGAAGAAGGTTAAAAATGGAAGAGGGTAACCAACAGGAAAGACAAGCTAACTGTTTCCTCAGATGTCTCACGGATATCATTATCTTATTGAACTTCCAAAGGGAAAGATCTGGCCATAAACACTACCATGTGAATAAATTTGGCCACTTTATTATATCTTTAAAAGGAGACAGTGGAGGGAGCAATCTCTGATGGGTTGGTGGAGTCTCTAGGACTTATCTTTCAGTTGAGGGTTACATGAGAAAAACATTGACTTTACTTAGCTTTTATGTTTATTTGGAATGACCAGGATGGGAAATTCTGAAGACTAGGCAAAAAATAAAACCATCCTTCCCTAAACTAACTTTGGGCGTAACCAGAGATCAAACACATAAACTATGAAATTGAAAATGGAGGGTCTCATTAAATGTAAATTCATATTTAGCAGCCTCATATAACTGGTTTTAGAACTAAAACACAGATCTTTGTTACCAGAGGTATATAGAACAATATAATGTGATTTCAGTCAAATCTTGGTGGCTTGAGATACTTTCGTCTTTTCTCTTTCTTTCTTTTTTTTTTAAGATTTTATTTATTTACTTATTTGTCAGAGAGAGAGAGAATAAGAGAGGGAGTGCAAGGAGCAGGGAGAACAGCAGGCAGAGGAAGAAGCAGGCTCCCTGCTGAGCAAGGAGCCCATGTGGGACACAATCCCATCCCTGAGATCATGACCTGAGCTGAAGGCAGGCACTTAACCACTGAGCCACTGAGTAGGAGCCACAGGCATCCCTACTTCTGTCTTTTCAAGGTGACTGTATCTTACCACTTTTATGAAAATTCTGTGTTTTAATTCTCAGAGTAAATTTACTTCCTTTATTTTGTATTTCTTTGAAGGGAACACATGACAGCTTTTATATACCAGCTGCAACTTTGTTTGGGTCACTAACATAGTGAAGTAATTAATCCCATTATTTATCACCATCTAGTGTTTAAAACCAGTAGAAGTTGGCTTGGCCACAAATAATACTATATCTCAGATATACTTTTCTTCCAGGAATGACTCAGGGAAGATTGTATTGGCAAGTAAGTAAGGTAGCATCTAAAAAGTAAGCTGCCGGCATTTAAATCTGATATATCCAATTATTGAAAACACCTCAACATCTCTCCAAACTGCTTCTCTCCCATCCCCAGTGCCATGGCATAGCTCAAGCCTCATTATTTCTTGTCTGGATTAATGCAACAACCTCCTAATTGGCATTCTCTGTCATCAATCTTGTCTCTCCTCTTCTAATCTAACCTTCTTTATGGTCACAAGTGATCTTTCTTACACAGAAAATGCAACAGCATCACTTTTTTGCTTAAAACTCTCCAGTGCCTATGACAGCCTTCAAGACTCTGAGTCATGTTTTTTAACCCCTAGGTCCCATAAGAAGTCTGATGGATCTCTCTCTTGGACTTCAGAACATACTATTCTTAAAGCTCTTAATTACTTTATGTTTTTTAGAAAATACCTCACTCCATTACTGCTTTTTTGACTTTCACACCTGCATCACCCACTGTCTGGAATGCCTTCTACATTCAAGCCCTCCAGATTCATCTGTTACAGCACCTGTCTCTCATTTCCAACTCTTCTCTTCCTTAAGGCTTACATTTCCTATCAGAGCCTTATCATAATATGTGTAATTACACATTGTGTAATTTCTACCTATTTCTACTTTCTACCTATTAAGTTTGATTGCACAATTTTTTTGTCATGGAAGTTTTATCTTCAGCCTCAAGAAAGCATGAAGTTCACATTGTGTATTTTGGGATTAATAAGGAGAGTAGGAATTTACAGGATTTCTGGAAATGTGTCAAAACCACAAAATCAGAGTAACCTATATGTCAGATGCCTACACCCATGTAAACATTCTTCTTTCTCAACCTTCCAACAATGTAGTACATGGTAGCCAGGAAAAAAGGACTCAGAAAAATAATACATCCCATTATTTCAATTTTTCATTTTATTTTTTTAATATACATATTCTTAGATTTTTAAATTTTTATTTTAATTCCAGTTACTTAACATACAATGTACTATTAGTACAATGTAACAATGTAGTGATTCAACACTTCCATACATCACCTGGTGCTCATCACAAGGGCCCTTCTTAATCCCCATCATCTATTTAACCCATTCTTCTACTCACCTTCCCTCTGGTAACTATCAGTTTGTTCTGTATAATTAAGAGTCTATTTCTTGACTTGTCTCTCTCTCTCTCTTTTTCCCCCCTTTGCCTCCCAATATTTTAGTGGTTTAACATACTAGGGACTGTTTCTTACCCATACAGTCAGTTGTGTGGTCAAGAGAGAGGCATGGTTTTCCTTCATGTGGTGATTTGGTAACTGAAGTACCTTATATTTCGCGGCTATGTCATCCCTTAAGAACACATAATTATTTGCACACAGCTGGTAAATGGGGAAAGAAATGGAGGCAGTATATTAGATTTTAATGTGCCAGAATTTGGCTCACATCACTACCAACCATATTCCATTAAAGAGAATTCCAAGTAGCCATATGTAACTAACAAGAAGGCTGAAAAAATTCTAGCTATATGTCCGGGATTGGAGATGGATTTCAGTGGATGGCACAGATGTCTCTTTTAAGAGGACCAACAGTGAGTACTCATCTAACCAGTTGCTCTAGTGCTGCCCCTTTCTTTTAATATATGCATATAAAGTAACATTGGCTTTCAACCCACGGACTTGTTCAAAGCCCAGGGTTTTCTTAATGGTTCCTAGAATCTACACATTCTTATTTTATAAATGCTTACCCTCTCTTGTTCGCTACCGATTGCATTTTGTTCTGTGACTTTGCTTCAGGTTTATTTATCCATCACTTTCAATTCTCTTATTTTTGCTGGTTCCCTTTACCTGAGTGTGAATAAGGATTGTATGCCATCTCCCAAGTCACCATTAAACAATGTGTTATATGATAACAAAAATTTTGTGAAATTTTTGCTGTAATGAAAGGAAATTAGAGTGTGGAAGAGTAACCAGTTTGAAAAAGCATCCTCGTGACTTTTCCTAAAATTTCTTAGGCACATTCATTTTTACTGGTGGCCCATTATTGAGGTCCCTACCTCATTTTATGGCCCTATGAAAAACTCCCCAAATCCCTTCTTCATCCCCAAGTCCCTGTATCTATTTGAGGTCTCCAAGAAAACAAACTAGAAAACATAAACTTAAAACTCAAAATTCCTTTTCTCCAATGCAGTGATCAATTGAGCTCAATCAACCTGTTCTCTTAAGATTATTATGCAAAATGCAACAAAATCCTGCCCTATTAAAGAATGCTGACTCATGGGGCACCTGGGTGGCTCAGTGGGTTAAAGCCTCTGCCTTTGGCTCAGGTCATGATCCCAGGGTCCTAGGATTGAGCCCTGCATCAGGCTCTCTGCTCAGCGGGGAGCCTGCTTCCACCTCTCTATCTGCCTGCCTCTCTGCCTACTTGTGATCTCTGTCTATCAAATAAATAAATAAAGTCTTTAAAAAAAAAAAAAGAATGCTGACTCACTCTAGTGAGTGGGTTTGTTCGTTTGTTTTTCCATAGCAGTTACGTTCCCTCACTTTAGTGCTGGTAGTTTATTGTAAACCTCTATAGCAATTTGTGTTAGAAGAGGGATTTGCTCTACTGACCATGCAGTTATCTTTGTCTACTGCTCTTCCATATCTGAGATAGATAATGAACTCTCAGAAGTAAGTCAGATGCTTGAGAAATGTTGCTCAGTCAGCAATTTGATCTGACTGATTTGCCCTTCTCGTTGAATTTCTTGCATTTATATTTTGAAAAGTAAGATCTACATTGGTTTAATTTGGTGTTAATCTAAGTGACATGTCTCTGTGAGTTCTTTTCATTTCAGAACTTAGGAATCTCTCCCATGTCTTGCTTTTAAATGTTTACTTTTCAGCCAGTGCAACATTCCCCAGTACAGAGCTCTGCAACTTGTGTGGTGGAGGGGCTTCAATTCCTGAGCAAAGCACATGGTGTGAGAAATAGAAAATTAACCCAGGAATGGAGAGAAAACAGTCGCAACAATTGAAATAAAATTGTTGGGGTCACTTTCCTTACAAGTACATCTGGCAGGCATGGAAAATTCATAGTCCATCTGTATATTCTCACAGATTCAGAGAAACAATATCAAGACTATACAACACAGTCATTTCTCCCCCCTCTGTCAACTAATTCAATAATATCTGGGGTTGTTCTGAGATTGGGAAAATGGAGTATCATAGACATCTTCATCTCATTGATCTTCAGGATTAATTGTGCTATTCTGATGTGCCCTCCTATATGACACCACAAAGAAGAATGCCTTGTCAGGAACATTAAAGTAAAATAAATATATATGTTGTATATATTGTATAAACTTAGAAAACAAGATTTTTTTTTTCACAGTAGAAGGGAACCGGAATTGTAGTCATGAATGGCCTTAGAAAATTGTCCTTGAGACACCTGGGTGGCTCAGACAGTTAAGTGTCTGCCTTTGTTCAGCTTGGGTCATTACCTCTAGGTCCTGGGATGGAACCCTCCATCGGGCTCCCTGCTCAGCAGGGAGACTGCTTCTCCCTCTCCTTCTGCCTCTCCCCCTGCTTGTGTACTCTCTCCCTCTCTCAAATGAATAAATAAAATACATAAAAAAAGAAAAATATCCTTTAAGTTATTGTCTCTTCCTTTGACCATGCCTACCACATTCCTTTGTTTCTTTACTTGTATTTGGAATTATCTACATCCATGTCTATTATGCATGTGCACAAACAAATATCTGTGTCAGAGGAACTGCTGTACCAGTTAATGCTTTTCTATAATTTCAAGCATTTAGCTTTGCTAGATAATACACTGAGATATGGTGGTTCAAATTTAGGCCTCTTTCCCCTTTAATTTAGTCTAAGCCTTTTATGCCTTTTAAAAAAAATTACATCTGTCATGTGCCCTATCCCAGCAGACTTAATCCCCTCTAGCTTGCTTACTGTCTTCTCTCCCTCATTTCTCTCACCACCATTTTTCTCTCCCAAGAGAGGGAAAAGGATAAATAGTAAGAGTTGGGCAAAATCTATTGTTGGTTCAATGATCATGGCTCTCACAATCTTTTTGCTTTTCTAGTATTTTCTGATTCTTTTGTCAAGTAGTAGGGATAAAATATGCTTTCAATAAACATCTTTGGAATAAAGATGTCTATGTCTGAACGTCCATGATTACATTTTATCACTATGTATTTATAAACCTACAGAGACAAATATCTAATAATAGAGGTTAATGGTTTTAAGTTAATATTGGGAATAATTATCTCTCAAAACTCTTATTTTTGCAATAATTCTTAATACTAAAGTACATTATGATAAAAGTCATTTATGAGATTAATAACTAATTTAATTATTTTGTCATTTTATTGGAATTTTTTAACAATATTAGAAATAATTAATTGCTTTTTTTGAGGAATAAAAAATGTTGGAAAGAAAATTAACTTTTTCTTTACAAACCCTTTTAAACAAATACTGTACCCTTGGGATATTCCAAAGACAATATTGAAAGGTCTTTTTTTAAAACAAAGGCATACAAGTAAATTACCTTTATGGGTGTTATTAGGAAACAACAAAATTTTCTTTTTAACACAAATGTTCAACAAAGAAATAATCCTAAAGGACTATGATACTTTATGCATGCTTGTGCCAGTGATGTAAAGTTTGTGGTTTCCAGTAGTCAGAGCGTTGAGTGTTGTGTGTGAGGATAGGACAGGTGGTGTGTATGTGAGTGTGTGAATAGTTTGTAGAATGTGGTTTGTGTTGTGTGCCTGTGTGATATAGATGGATATGTGGTATGTTGTAGGTATGGGTTTTATGTGTGTGGTGTCTATGTGTGTGTGTGGATGATGTTTATGTGTTTGGTGTGTGTGTTCCTGGCATGTATGTTAGTGTGTATACACACATATCCTATGTATACACGTATGTCCTCTTATGATACTTAATATCCTTAGCTGTTTGTCACTTTTGATAAAATATTACCATATTAGATCTGCATGTTTTTGATAGGAAGAGAAATAATTTTAATTAGAAGATTAGAGTATTGGAAATAAGGACGAAATGTGAATAGCACATTATTGATGCTCTTGCATGTTGGAATGACTATATCTATGTCTTGATGCCCAGTCTTGTCCTAAGCCATTTTTCTCCTGAATACATTGTATTTATTCTATGCTGTCCTGCCCAGCCACCTCTCTCTCATGTCTGGTTTTCCCTATAATCCAGATTGCACAGTACATTTTTGTTTTGTTTTTAAGATTTTATTTATTTATTTATTTTAGAGAGACAGAGACAGAGACAGAGTACAAGTGGAGGGGAGGGGCAGAGAGAGAGGGAGAGAGAATCTCAAGCTGGTTGCACACTGTACATGGAGCCCAGCACCAGACTTAACATCATGACGCCGAGATCATGACCTGGGTCAGAAATTTAAATGACTGAGCCACCCAGGTGTCCCTGCACACTATGTTTAACAGATGAGAAGAGAGAGCTGAAGGTATAGGAAGACATTTAATATGTATAAGTACAAAACTAAAAAAAAAATCCCCCCAAATACTAAACAAGTGTGATGTACCATGAGGCTAGGAGTTAGAGTGAGGCAAAAGACACATAAATAAAACTTATTAAAGATAAAAATGAATTGTGCTGATATCAGGTAGAATATACTTCCACACCATTTTTAAAAATAAACATGAATAAGTAAGTTACATAATGCTTTTGGCAGCTGACATAGGGAAATAGCAAAGCTTAAAGTAACAACAGATTGAATTTTACAATGAGCTAATTATTAGTGAGAGGAAATAACAGCTGTGCAGTAACATCTTCCATAAAAATTTCCCCCTCAAGGAAGAAAGGAAGAATGACGATATATCAAAAAACAATCAGGTGTAGTAAATTAAGTTAATAAATATGCCCTCTTTAAAAGTCTTGACAGCAGGTGTCTTTAAGCTGACCATAATTGTTCCAGGTTTTCCAGTTCATATCACCTTCCTTGTATTAATAAAAATAAATTAAAAAGCCAAGTAATAGAGATTAAGAGGGTAAGTGCTATCGTGAGTGCTGTGAAGTGTGTAAACCTGGCGATTCACAGACCTGTACCCCTGGGGATAAAAATACATTATATGTTTATTAAAAAAAAAATTTGGAAGGGGAGGCGAACCATAAGAGACTATGGACTCTGAAAAACAACCTGAGGGTTTTGAAGGGTCAGGGGTGGGAGGTTGGGGGAACAGGTGGTGGGTAATGGGGAGGGCACGTTTTGCATGGAGCACTGGGTGTTGTGCAAAAAGAATGAATACTGTTATTTATGGTTTGTCTCCCTCCCAATTCCATCTTGTTTCATTTATTCTTCTCCTATCCCCCTACCCCCCCATGCTGCTTAATCTCACAAAACAAACTGGGGGTTGCTGGGGGGAGGTGGGATTGGGAGAGGGGGAGCGGGCTATGGACATTGGGGAGGGGAGGCGAACCATAAGAGACTATGGACTCTGAAAAACAACCTGAGGGTTTTGAAGGGTCAGGGGTGGGAGGTTGGGGGAACAGGTGGTGGGTGATGGGGAGGGCACGTTTTGCATGGAGCACTGGGTGTTGTGCAAAAAGAATGAATACTGTTACGCTGAAAAAAAAAATAAATAAAAAGGGAAAAAAAAACAAAAAAACAAAAAAACAAAACAAAACAAAAAGAACATAAAAAATATGTATTTTCCTTCTTCTGCTTACTTGATGTTTAATGTGCTATCCTTTTCATTTCTCAAGGTGGAAACTAAGGCCACGGATTCTAAATCTTCCTTCTCTTCAAATGCAGGCATTTAGGGCAGTAAGTGTCCTCTGAAGTATTATTTTTGTGGCAACCACAAATTTTGGTAGGTTAGACTTTCATTTTCTTTCTGTTAAATATTTTCTGAGTTCCCTTAGGATTTCTTCTTTGATCCATGGGCCAGTTAAAAGTGTTGTATGAAGTTTGCAAATATTTGATAACTAAGAATTTTCCTGTTCTTGGACAAAATTAGATCAGCAGCTGACAGAGACTGGAGCAAGGGGATTTACTACAAAAGGGGCACGAGGGAACTTCCTGCGGCGATGCAAATGCTCTTTGATTGTGATGCTCATTATGCAACTGTATATACTTTTCAAATTTCATCAAATGGAACACTTAAAAGAAAAATAAAGAATGTTCCTGTTCTAAAAAAAAAAAGAATGAATACTGTTACGCTGAAAAAATAAATAAAATGGAAGAAAAAAAAAAAAAAGAAGGGAGACTGACCTTTTAAGCATTCCCATATGATCTCCACAATTCATCATAAAGAGAAAAAAAAAAAAAGCCAAGTAATAGAAATACTGAATATAGAATGATCATTGGTTTATTAGGTGTTAAAGTGACAGTTATTAAAACTCAACAAAATTCTCAACTTTACAAGAAACTTTCATATTTGTTGGGAGGTTGTTAACATCTAGAATTTAATTCTGATTTTTGTCAGAGTCCTTTGGAGCTCAGTTCATTTTAGACATAAAGATAGTTCTATTTCAGGGGCGCCTGGGTGGCTCAGTGGTTTTAAGCCTTTTCCTTCGGCTCGGGTCAGGATCTCAAAGTCTTGGGATGGAGCTCCGCATAGGGCTCTCTGATCAGCAGGGAGCCTACTTCCCCCCTTCTCTCTGCCTGCCTCTCTGCCTACTTGTGATCTCTGTCTGTCTGTCAAATAAATAAAATATTTTTAAAAAGATAGTTCTATTTCTTCATCAATAAGGATGACTAGGGCAGTGGATATAAAACCAGAATCATTAATGTCATAATCTTAAATTGTAAGAAATGTTAATATATGTGGACAGGAGAAAAAACTATTTGGTAGAGAAAGAACCCTGAGAGCAACTGAATCATTTCTATCCCAATCCATCCTTCAGTCTTTTTAGTGTGGAGGATTTCTAAATTCTACCATCCTGAGTACAAATTAGGTCATACTTACAATATCACACATCTTGATCCTCTGCCTTAGTTCCATTGTTCAGCCATGACTTATTGTAGTTACACAGTGTCAGGTGACTAGAACTGGCAAAGCCTTTGTGAATGAATGTAATGGGTTATTTCAGGGCCAAAGCCTTTAATTACTACAGGGAGACATTCCAGCACTGCTTTTCTCTTCCACATAGATTGGAGAGATGATGTGTTCCAGATAGAGCAACTGTAAAGTGTTGGGGACTTCATTAACCTGGATTGCTGAGTTGCTACAAAGAGCACTGCTGTCCTGGACTGTTGCTCAGAGACTCAGCCAACTTGGCATAAACTAAAAATGAACTTTGATTATACTAACTCACTAAGATTTGGGGGTTATTTATGACATCAGCATATCTTCTAGGTTGTCCCAATTTGAAAATGTTCCGGGTCCCCCATCTTGACTACAAGGAACTCCAAGCATTTTCTAAGACTTCCAAGCATGTCTAGAGTTTGAAACATTTCTGTGTCTAACCACATGTGATGGGATGGGAATCACTGAGGACAGATCCTTCAACTTCTCTCTACTGCAAATCTTGAGAATGAATTCTCTCAATATATTCATCCCTATCTTTTGATCTGGGTTTGCCAAGCACCCGGATACCTGTGGTTCGGGCAGGGAGTTTGAGAACAGAGGCCATTTCTTCTTCTGCCACACCGATAGTAGAGAAATACGTTTGTCCAGGCTTATACCTTATAGTCCAAGATTTTATGGATTAAAGCAGAAGAGACCTCAAAGGAAGCTATTGCGGTCATATTCTCAAACCTATTGGCTTTAATGTCACCGAAGATTTTAGCTGAATTGCCTAGGCAGTAGTTGCTCCATAAAATGAGAATGTTTGCCCCACCCCCAATTATCAGTTGAGGAATGTACTCAAGTGGTTTTTGGGCATTAAGTCTTGCAGTTAATGGAAATACCTCTTTCAATTCACACAAAGAGCTCTCTCCTGAGACTATTTTTCCTGAGTCCTACAGCACTTAAAACAAGCATCCATATTTGGGATCACCTTAACCTATACAAACTTCCCCTCAAAGTTGTTTTAGCGATTCTGTCCCCAGAATCTCACCTGTGTGCAGAACATTTTTACTCAAGTTGCTCTTCAGGGACTTCCTATGGTAACTGATGCATCAGTACTACCTTTTTTGGAGCCCTTGATAATAATGTTCCCCTGGGTGCTAGTTTGATGACCATACTCATTTTACGGTTTGCCAAATTTTAGGGGGTGAGAAAATGACTCTTTCGTGTCTATGATTCACTTGCCTCCAGGAACCTGAGGCAAAATTATTGTGCCCAGTGTATCACATAATCTCTGGTGGCCAGAACGTTCATGAGTTTTGGGTCCAGGCCAAGATTATATGTGCGATGTTTTACACCTGACCACAGGTAATTACAAAGGCTTTGTTTAACAGGCTTCAGGAGGGAAAACTGCCTTCCCCCACACAGGCATAGTGCATAGCATGTGTACTTCAGTCTCTCCAGGGAGCTGCAATGAGGGCCCAGGCTGTCTGCCCCACCTCACGCCTGTCATGTTTATAGAGAAGTGAGCGTTTCTACCTCAAACAACTGATTTCCAAAGCCTTCTTCATATGGAGGTCTTGACCGAGGCACTTTGCAGCAACTCTGCCTAGACCTCTCTGCTGTGTGACCTTAAGACATTTTTCTTCATTCTGATTTTGTACTTTTCCACTACTAGGCCTCCCTCTGCAGTCTCCCCAGCTTCTCCCGCTCCATAAAGCAGAAGGAACATTTTGTTCAACGTTCTTCTGCAGTGACATTTTCCATGCCTGCTCTGAATGTCACCAAATTGACCCATACCTGATGGTGTTCTGTGGGGAAAAAATGGAACATTTCTTTTTCTTTGCCTTTTACCTGCACCATCACAGTAAATGTGTACATTCTCGATTGTTACTTTTTGCTTTTGGATGGTCCCAATTGTCTTAATTAATCACCTTGACACCTAGCAGCTCAGCAAACTTTTCAGATCTTTTCTTCCAACTTTTCTTCTTTAGTGATACAAAATTAATAGTCTGCTTTTGTTTGGGCAGAGGAGGATTGAATGCTCCATCCCTTCATGTTCCTTTAACCTCTTCCTAACTGTTGTCCCCCCCCCAAAACAAAAACAAACACGAACAAAAAGAGCCAATAGTTATATCCCTCATTAGCAAAAGCACATTTCTACAAAATAAGAGGCTGCAAATAGCTATAGCGATTGCATATTAAAAGGTTCTTACCTGTCAATCAGCTCTTATTATTTTTTCAGAAAATTAGTTTTAATGGTGCTATCTGTGGTAAATTCAGTACTGTTCACTATTTCTTTGTGAACTTCATCAATTTACCATTTAAAGTTGGGTGGCTCTTTTCCAGCAAAAGAGTCTATCTCTATAATTAATGGGGCAGAATTTTTTTATCATTAGCTAAAATCAGCTCTACCTTTTTAGGACTCGCTATAAATAGACCCATACATTAACAAATTCAGTGAGAATAAATGATAGGTTAAAAAGATATAAAACCCGTGAACACAGTCTACTGCAACCAAAAATTTTTTGGAGTGAGCTTATATTCATAGCCAAGGGAGGCTCTTGGAAATAGCAGGGTTAGGTTAGAAAGTGTATTTCTGGGGATGTTATTATTCAGTTGCCATGTTACTATGTCCATTACATAGTTTGTGTTACTATACAAAAAATGAATAAATGAAAAAAGGAATAAATGCATATTGAGATGTCTCGTAGCCTAAGGTGAATGCTTCTCTTAGCATTAAGAAATCTTTCCTTGACATAAAAATCATTCCCTGTTGTTCCTCTGAAAGGAATATTAAAGAATATTCAAAAATAAAGCATCATTTCCATATCAAGCAATGTGATTATACTATAGAATCTTATGTTTAAAAAATTATGAAACATTATGTTTCATTCAATATTATTTGCAAAATTGGTTCCAAAAAAGGCAAAACAGGGGTACCCAGGTGGCTCAGTCAGTTGAGCTTCTGATTCTTGGTCTCAGCTTCAGTTTTGATTTTAGAGTCATGAGTTCAGGCACAGCATTCGGCTCCATGCTGGGTGTAGAGCCTACTTAAAAAAATAAATAAATAAATAAAGGGCAATACAATGAGATTTTAAAATATATGGAAATGCATCTTGATGGTCTGAATTACACTCTAAATATTTTTACAGAAGCAAGTCAAGATTATTGACAGAAGAGAAAATATATTAAAAGTTGTACCATAGAGAGTCATATTCAAATAGACTACTTTGAGATGTCAATTATGACAGGAAATACATGCTTAACTAAATACATTTCTCACCTGAGTATTAATTACCTTCTCTAAAGATATGCAACAAACTAAAATTTCTACTGAAGGTTTACTCTAAAATGACATGCTTGCCTTTCCTTTGGACATTTAGAGCATCAACATACAGCTATATTACAAATCATATTGTTAAACATGTATATCATGGCTTATTATTCTAAAAGAGAAATGAAAACAGTTGACATGAAAATTACAGGCATAGCATAGGAGCATATCTAAAACATAGGAAAAAAGAGATTAATAGTTAAAATGAAGAATAAAAGCAAAAAAATAATTAGATTTTTGCAGGTAATGGTAACATAACTAAGAGACTAAAGATACAAATTATCTTAAACTTGGTGTGACTTCAATGACACACAGTCATGCACACACACAAATAGAATAAAATCAATATATAAAGGAAAACACAATTTAATGGAAAGATTCATCACTTTACGGAATAGCATCAGTGTTGTTGCCAGTCTCTCTGAGAATGCTCACTTTCTTAAAATACCAATCCTTTCTAAAAATATTCAGTTTATATGGAATAAATTATAGATTATGTGGAATGATGTAGTATAAGTAATATGCTTTTAGCTTAAAATTCTGTTTGATAATCTAATCATTTGATTGCCTTTGAAGTTTGAGTACCTTGCCAGGTAGATCATATTATTTTCCTTATCAAAATAGTCTCATAATTTACTACCACAAATTTATTTGTTTCTTTAACTTTTTTGTATAAAAATTTATAAACAGACATGAATTTTGTGATAAGGAAGCAAGCCTAGAAACTGCGAGGTAGGAGTCATCTTGGTTTAGTTGATGTTCAACACAAGCTTTTCAACTATTGCAGAATTCTTATGCTCCATTCTAGGAACCTTTGGTTTCACCTCTATCCAGGACATTAGGTCACAGGTTCTATCCCTGGGTAATACTTCAGTGACAAAATCTGCATATGCCCAAAGTGATTATCTGAAGGTACAGTCCAATAATAATCACTCATATCCATGTTTCCTGCTTTAGGCCTTTCTGTTGCTATTAAGTGCTAGGATGCTATGAAATCTACTGGTTTCATAGTAAGAAACTGTAAGAGAATTTTAGCACTCAATGGAGCAAATTGTTGAGAAAAAGGAAGTGAAAGCTAGCAAACAAAATCTTCCACCCCTTCCTCCAATGGATTATTCAGAAGAAGCAACCATATATATAGTCTAAAGGACAATGGTTCAGAGATTTAAGCAATTAGCTGCATTTGATACTAAACGGTATTCAGTTTGGCAAAACTCTCTTCCATGGTCATTCTCTTTTTTCTTTTGCTTTTCTTTTTTCTCATTTCTGTTATTTGGGACTACAGACCCTGATATGGTAGAGCAGAAAAGTCCCTGTCATGTGACATAAAAACTACAGTTTTGATGGTTGGAACTAAGATGAACCTAGAAAGCAGTCCCTGTGGATGAGATTTTTAGAGCCAGATTTTTCAGTAGTCTGACAATTAGGATCTTCTCTCTGGTGCCACATGAGGTGGTAACAATCCTTTGCATAGAGTGGCGTCACAGTTATCAAGCTTGTACCTTGTGGCTAATTGGGTCTGTTCACAGGTGCAGGGTGGAATGTTAAGAAGTGCTACCGACATGGTAACGAAAGGTGTCAGGGCAATAATTATGACACATGATCAGGGTGGCTGCCATTGTAAATACTGGAATCTTTGGAAAAATAAAAATGTGGGCCCGGGATAGCCAAATGTCAACTCTAAGATCTTATAAAAACTGTGGGCTACAGTGGAATATTTGAGAGGCAGACTGTGCTAGAAAATAGGATCAAGGGTCTAATTGTCAAGCCAGCAGAACTATCATGGGGACTAACCACATGTGTCCCAGATATGAAATAGGAACAACTGGGTTCATGAACCTGAAAATCTAGAACCTCATGTAAAACATATGGGAAGAAAGAAGAAAAAGGTGCGATTAAGATAGGAAGGATTAAGAGGGAAATCCTGAAATTTTTCCACCCCAGACAATACAGTAATTAGAAACAGCATTGCAGGAAGGAGGGAATTCAGAGATTAGTGTAACCATAGCACACTTAAAGGTGCAGTTTCCAGTAATGTCCCTGTTTAATCCATTTTTAATTTATTTTGGCCAAGAGAAACTAGATGGATCCTGAAAAAGAGAGGTGGACTGACACCAAGTTAAGCAGGTAATAGCCCCCAGTGCAGCTGCTATGCTGAATTTGAGATCTTTGTCAGAGCAGATAAAACACAAACTTCTAGTTCTTAATATATTGCTATTGATGTGGCAAGTAATTTCTTCTCAAACTCCATCATTAGGAAGGATCAAACACAATTTTCATTTACGTGTCAATAGCGGCAATCTATAGTCCATATTATTCATGGTTAATTTTCTCATAAGTTATTTAACAAAAAACGGATTACAGTGAGTTCTAAATAGAGTGACTGTTTTCTTATTTTCTTTTCAAAGCATAACATTTTCTAATTATTTCATGATGCCATGAAAGGTCTTGGTCTGTCATTGCTTTGAAGGAAAATATTACACTAACAATTTTGGATTTCCATGGAAGTACTATAGTTCTAGCCACATAAAAATCTGAATAAAACTGAATTTTAATTACCTTGAAGAACTTTTGTGTTTTGCCTCAAGAATTTCTTCAAAGATTTCATTCTCATTCAGAAACACTTTTCTTGTCAGAATTAATCAGACCTTTATGTATATTTATAACTCCATCTATCACTGCAGTAATCACTGACCTTTTTAGAAAACCTATTGCTACTGAAGGTACACATGTGTTCATATGATTAAAAAAGTGGTCTTTGTCAGTTATACTTAGCACAGTAGAGAAGTAACTTATTAATTAATTAATCAACAATCTATTTATTTTTATAATTATTATTTTAGCAGTAATCAGTGAGTTAAAGATTCTGCAGATTTATTTCTCCAAAAGTTCAAGCCTAAAACCAATTAAACAATGAGCTACCCCCGAACTATACTTTCTTTTTTAAAGTTTGCATTTTGGTTGAAATGAACATCAATATCAATGGGCGGGTGCGGAGGACAAAAGGCAGAATAGTTCAGCCTAAAGGCGTGAATGGGTAAGAAAGCATGGTGAATAAAAAGGAGATGTGAAATGCAAAATATCTCGGTTAAAGTCTTGGCCTTAGATACAGAACTTGGGAAAATCACTTCAACTCTATGACAATTTGCTTTCTAGTCTTTAAATAAAGATATACCTACATAATATCTTAGTTATATGGAATTTTAAAAAAGCATGTGGGATGCATAACAAATTGAAAACTTCTTCGGACACACTCTTTAACTTGGCCATGGTAACTGGAATTTTTTTTTTTTTTTAGACGTTAACTAGCTGTAGCTATCATGGTCTTTGATTATTATTTTCACTTCTAACACCACATGTATAGAAAGGCTGCATGGGGTATAAATTATAGATGACAGATTTTTATCATGATAACACTCTAAGTAGTTGCTTATTCAGTTGACATTCTCTCCTTCCTTAATAGTTAGAATTCTAACTAGTTTAATGTAGTCTAACTAATTTCATGTAGTGAAATTAGTTTCGGTGGGTGAAAATGTGCTAATTAAAATATTTATCTTATCACATTAATTTGAGGCCACAAAAGGCCATTATGATGCAGTTTTAGCCAATGGATTTCAAGAAGTTGCTGGGTTAGACTTCCAGGAAAGTTTTTATAAAAAGAAATATAACTTGTTTGCCTCAATTTTTTTGCTCTACATCCTTTCCCTTTTATACCTTTTCTTTTCTGAAATGAAAACTAGATACCTAGAAATGTGACTGCCACAAGCCAAAGGTGATAGAGTGGGACAAAGGAAGGGCCACAAGTGCCTGGGGAGGTGGATGACCTTCCATACCAATGTGGACTGTCTAACCATGACCTTCTTGTTGTACAAAACAAACAGACTTATTTTTTCTAAGCCACCATTCATAATGTTTTTGTTATTTGTAGCTGAACGTACCTTAATTAATAATAACATGTATATAGTATAACATTTGACTAGGGGATACATCATTGACCCTATGAGAATAAGCATGTATGGGGAATCATTCTTTAAGGCAATTTATGAAAAGGATTATTAAATTTGTCCTTTAGGAATGAGTGAGTTAAATTTGATTTAAGGGTAACTTATATTAGTGTATTGAAAAAGTAATTTAGACAATTTGTAAGCTTTACACATATAAAATGCACAGAGAAATAAATAGTTGTTAGGAAAGAATGTCTTCCTTGAATTTAACATTAATCTTGTTTCTTTTCTGTCTTAACCCACCTTATTCTCTTTATTACTCCCACTATCTTTTCATGATCATCATTTTTATATTATATTGTTTTTTCCTGTCTGTAGTTTGAAGGACAAGAATATATTCTTTGCTGAACATTGGCATGAAAAGGGATTTCTACTTTAATATATACATTTATGTTAATATACGCTAATGTGTGCATAACATACAACATTTTATGCTCCTTTTACAGTATATATATTTCTCCTGCTCATTGGTACTAGTACTTTACACCCTAGGGCAAAGAGGCTCTTTCCAATCAAGCTTTTCTTCTATTAAAAAGTGAAAAACAGGGGTGCCTGGGTGCCAGTGGGTTAAGCCTCTGCCTTCGGCTCAGGTCATGATCCCAGGGTCCAGGGATCAAGCCCCACATCAGGCTCTCTGACTTCCTCCTCTCAGCCTGCCTCTCTGCCTACTTGTGTTCTCTGTCTGTCAAATAAATAAAGAAAATCTTAAAAAAAAAGCACTTTGAAAAAGTGAAAAATATAGTTTCTTTTTTTTTTTTAAGATTTTCTTTATTTATTTGACAGAGAGACACAGTGAGAGAGGGAACACAAGCAGAGGGAGAGGGATAAGCAGGCTCTCTGCTGAGCAGGGAGCCTGATATAGGGCCCGATCCCAAGACCCTGTAATCATGACTTGAGCCGAAGGCAGACGCTTTACAACTGGGCCACTCAGGTGCCCCCAAAGGTGAAAAATATAGTTTCTAAATCACTCACTGTGATGGTCCAATGACCCAAGCCTGGGACTTTTCTATTTCCAATACCTGTTTGTGATCACTGTTCCAAGCCTGGTGAATTAATCTAACTTAGGACAGTATGAAACCGTCCTTAGGAGTTTATACTGGAAAATGGGTGTTTTCTCCTGTGTCATGTTGCTAGAGATATTTGAGCCCAGAGCTGTTTGTAAGCACAATTCTAGTTCTACAGAGAATGGAAAATAAGAGATTGACAAAAAGACACATGGATCATAAAAACAGAAAGGCTTGATAGAGTCTATGTCTCTCTCTTCAGTGGTAGCTGCCATAGACAATTTTGAAATAGTCAGTTCCAAAATTACTTCAGTTGAGTTTTGGTTGTTTCAAGACAAAAACAACTCTTGTTTCTTCAATTGGAATTCTTTCTTTTTTAGTTGTCTTTGGTCTCTTTCTATACTTTGTGAAGCTAAATTGCGCTTTTACATGGGAAATGTAACTGCTTTTACATGGAAATGTAACTGCTACATAAACACTAGCAAAAAAACTCCTCTCTATGTGGAAGTAAGAGGCATTTTTATCCAATCTTGAAGAAATCGTTTCCATTTAGGAAATAGGCCATTTAGAAAGCTCTCTACCCAGCATAACCTCAGAGAGGGTCTCCACATGGTGCTTTATGTTTGATGTACCTTTAAGATCAAACAGGACTTTCTGATATGAGGCTGGAATTGTTAAACTAGTCTCATTATTATTTAAACTATCTTCATGTCTGTTTTTTATCATCATAGTAAATTAAAAATAACCAGGAATGATGTTATACAGTTTGTAAAAATTGCTCTAATCCGCCCACCAAACTCGCATCATTTGAAAAATGATGACATTGAAGGATAAGCAATATAAATTACAGTCACAGTGTCACATTTCTAGTAAGAAAGGAGCAGAGCACAAAACTGAACCCAGGGCAGTCCAATTTTAAGACTGAGCATTTTCAGGTCACCTGAAAAATGAGAGGTAGAAAGGGAATGACCCTTATTTTCCATATCTCTGTCCCAGAATATTTGCTTGGCAAGTTGACCACGTTTCCCAGACTAGTCTTTCAGTTTCCTTGGAGTGTAATCTCTTAATAGTTACACTGTATGGAGTTTGTTCATCTGGTCTATTTGCAGTTCATAACCTTCTTGATTTTTCATCATCAGTTTCCCCATTAAATTATCCAGAATATCAGTTTTTGAAGACATGAAATTCCACGGGCTTTAAGAAGCTATCAAGCAATGTTTAGAATCAGGTTTGAAATTGACCCACATTTGTTTTATTCTCACTGTTTATTGATACTTTTGGATAGTTCAGCAAATTTGCTTTTAAATGTGGGATCCTTTTGGAAAATAATTTTTTGGCATATACAACTTATTACTCATCATTAAGGAAAACACGCAAGACTGTCTTTTTTTGTTTTTCTGATAAGTGCAGTTTTGAGCAGTGATGTTCAGGCATAGTAAGTGCTGATCATATAATAGCTTCATTGAAGTAACTCTAGAAAAGACACTCTTGCTGCAGTATTGTGATAGATGTTGACAGGAAAATGATCATGAGCCAATGCAACGCGAGGTTCATCACAGTGCCCTTTTGAGCTTGACAAGAAGAGGACATGCTTTATAGCAGAGGTGACAATAAAAATTGGGTATTGGTAATATGAAATTGAAAGCTAAAATATGAATCAGTCTTTATTGTAGCAAAAATGAAAAAATATTAACTCCTTTCAGAGACGAAAATTAGCCTCAGTCTACTTTAGCACTTTAACTGAGGCAAATAATACGTATAGAATTTGTCTGATACAACTGGTTAACTTTAAAGACACTGTATAAAAACTATTAATGTGAAATATGCTGATCTTAATTTACCAATTTTTATTTTAATGATATTACTGCTACAACTTTAAATTTCATTAATATCTTCGACTATGGTATAACTTATATGATCCCACAATCTCAAATTGTAGTCAATTCCTTCAAACAGATGTTTTAGTAAATTGAAACATTCAAATGGCCACTGATGATTTAGTTCTATACATGTATCTCTCAAACAGATTATATATTTTGTTTAAATGTCTTAGCTTCTAAATGCTTAAATTTCATTTTTTAAAATGTTTTCTAGGGAAAAGGAAGTTATTCTAATTTTTTATTCAACATATTTTTTGGTAAAATAGTACACCTACATGCTCTCACTTTCCATCTGTGGTTGGTATTACAGATAAATCAGATTCTAACTTAAATATTGTCACTGAAATTTTACTACTTTGCCTCATTTAACTTAGTTTTATTAACTAGGATTAAATTTTCTTGAGATTTTTTTTCCCTTAGTAGATCTAGACAGGCTAAATCAGATATCATTAAGTCATGGGGAATGAATGGACTGGGATAGTATTATGACCCTTTAGAAGGGCAGATAGAAGTGGCAGGGTCAAATAAGTTTCACTACGCCTTTTCACTAAAACTAGTCATTATTCATTGGGTAATCCATAATACCATTATCCGTTCTAGGCAGTCATTATTTTAGATTTGTGAAGGTCATTTTGTAATGTATTATCAACTTACACTCTATCTTCAGATGTGAAGGGAGACATAAAAAGGAAGAGTCATCAAAAGTTTTCCTAATGTGTCAAAGACATTTTCATTTTAATATTAGGCCATCTTTAACAGAGAGTGCCTCCTGAGTATTAAGTCTGAGATGTTTAATTTGGCTTTTTAATCAGTGAAATACTGCAATATGTAATTTCTCGCATAAATAATTTATCGTTGCACTGAGAAACAGTAAAGATGGATATATACTATGTAATGAGATAGATTTCGTTATCCATTTTTCCTTTCAATAAGCCAAAACATAATCTTTCTCAGATAGTCATCCAGTTAAGGTCTGCTGGAATAGCCTCTTCTTTATGAGAGATTTACTTCTTGTTTCTCATATTAAGTAATTGCTATATAACATACTAGTTAGTTAAAAAAAAAAACAACTAAATCTAGCCTACACTTTGAAGAAAATGTAGAATCAAAGGAAGAATCGAATTGATTGGCAAGTTGACCACGTGATGGTCATGGTCATGTATTGTTGTATTTGTACTATTTGAAAGAACTGACGTTCTTTGTAATCTAAATGAAAAGAGCAAGCTGAGTGTAGAAGTTGGCATAGCTTATATAGATTCAAACTACTAAATGGGGGAGCATCTAGTTTTATGTGTCGTTTGTCTAGATGGGCATGTTTGGAGATGCCTCAGGATCCTGTCCACAAGGTCCTTTTAGGTCTTGCAGCACTCTGTACATCATTTGTCTATACTTGCAAACTCAGACATCATTCTGATGCTCTGCTGTCAGGCAGGAGGACAGAGATTCTCAGGAAGGCTGTCTGAAGCCCTCTCATAGAAGTATATCAAGCAGCATTTTCTGTTTCTGGAATACTGCTCCTTCCCTTGTTATCTACCTAGGAAATGAGGTTACCTACCTTTATTTTGGCAATTTGTACAGAACAGCTTTCTGCTTGAATGGGGACAAGACTATTGAGTGAAAGAAATATGGGAATAATTGTTAATATTTTAAAATACTCTCTGGAAAATGGTTCTTCTTGCTAATATGCTACAACAGTCCACGTGGCATAGTGTACAAAGGTTTTCATGATCTGGCTACCTATTCATCCCTGTCACTCCCCGTGTCTAAGAAGTTCTAAGCTTCACGCTACTTATTTTTTTTAAGATTCATGTCTAATATTAATGACTCAGACTTTTTTTTCTTACTGAAAGCATTTTTTTCCCCCAAAAGCCCACTTTTTTTCACAACATGAAAAGGGTATACTTTAGTGCACTGATTCAGTTACATAGCTATTTCTCCCTACAATAATAGTAGCTGTTTCTCTCCAAATAGATACCCTTGAGGGCAGTAAACTTGCAGTAAACTTTCTAGTGCCTACTGTTTCTTTCAAATAGAAGGCACAGTACCTTTTGATTGTCCTTTGCATACCATGGTGATAGTCTTCAATCAGGAAGAGCTGCTGCTTCACTTTCGTGGAACTGCAGTATATGTGTTTCGAATAAATGATACTATGGTACTCAGTATTATAAAATAGTTTTATTTCCAAAGCCCTTTTTAAAAAACCTCCTATATACAGATTTTTCAAAAACTTCTAGCCCTGCTCTTCATACTCTTCTTCCTGAAACTCTCTCTTCTCTTAGCTTACCTGATGCTATGTTCCCTTTTTCTGTGATTGCCGCAATGTTTTTGCCCATAGAAATGCCTTTTTTTCCCCTACACAAATGCAGTCACTCTCTAGGATTTTACTTGGTCCAAGATACCCTTTCTAAAGGAACTTTTCCATTTATAGAACATCCGCCATCAGCTTTAGTAATTTCCTAACTTTTGTTTCTCGCATGACTTCTTGAATATCAGAATTAGTTTTCTAATTGCCTGCGGATTTTTTTTTCCCACAGAGATGGCTAATGGATGCCTTAAATATGAGATAAAAGGAACCAACCCTTTTTTTTCCTATTGGAATATTCTTTTCATATTCAGCCAGAGTGAATATTTAAACCATTTTGCTAAGTCTTTCTTTTCTTTTTATCTCACACTCAAACATTCACAAATCATTGTATATTGTGTTTTATAAACTCTTTGAATCTTAACCTCACTTTACATTTCTACCCTTCCCATTCCACTTTAGGTCACTGAATTTTTATGCTAATTTTGTGTCCTAATGTTTCCCCATCTTTTCCATTTTTCTCCTTCCTCTTCCCTCCCTTGTTCTCCCCTCCTCCTCCTCCTCCTCCTTCTCCTCTTCTTCTTTTCTCTATAATTTATCCACCATAAACTGATACTTTTTCCGGTATATATTATCTATGAAGTATCTGTCTTCATCTGAAATTTTTGATGCCTTTTTTTACCTATTTAGTAGCATTCAGATTTCTTCACTGCTCTGCCATAATCTGACAGCAAACTTCTTTCCTTATTTTTCTTTCAAGTTTTCTTCATCACAAGTAAAAAATAGTCCAGTAAATGTGGGCCATTAATCCTTTGTCAAATAAACAACATATTTCCCCAGAAACTGTGGAGAGAGAACTAAGCCAGAAGTAAGGATTTAGAATTCATAAAAATGTAGGCAAGAGTTAACATAATAAAATTATATCAACAAAACATTTATATTAAATGAGATAAGAACTCTAAGGCAGAACATGGTGGGATAACATTTGATTGAGGGGTGGTAATGGTAGTGCTGCTGAGGGAGAGCAAAGCAGTAGGACACTGTTATCTCAGGGGATTAGTGAAAGGAGAATAATAAGATATCAGTATTTCAGAGAACTTTCTTAATGAGACCCTAACAATTCTTTGGACTTGGAAGTAGAAAAATACAGGTTAATTGGACTAAACAATTTCAGTTTTTAAAAAATAAACTTAGATTCTGTAGACTTGAAAGGTGATATAGCTAGAGAAGTAGCTATAAGGAGAGGAGTTATTAGGGGATAGTACATAGGAGGAGATATGGGGTCCCTCAAGAGCTGTAGAGGATCTGCAATACTGGTAGATTTTCTTATTCCACTGGGGAAGAAGTGAGTCTCCAGCTCACTTAGGCAGAAGCTAAAAATTCAAGAGAAAGAAGAGTAAGTAGCTAAGGCAGCAGGTCCCTGTGATGCAGATCTGTATTCAGAACATGATTGGCAGGATTTAGCCTCAAACAGAAGACAAGATTTCTTGCTGTCCAGAGGAAAAGATGATAATGGATAGAGATGTAAATATGTAGTATTTATACCTAATGAGTGACTGACAAAATCTATGTTTTATAGTCTGTTTTCAGTGAAATCTGGAACACATTCCTCCACAAGAAAATTTAAAAAGATTGTAAGTTTCACAATTTTAATCATGCCTACAACTACATGATAGGATGGTCTAAGCCTGAGGGACAATCTAGAACTCACTTCTCAAATACTAACAGTAGTCAGACTAAAATATCATTATTCTTTGAACTTTTAAACATAGAATTGAATCTAAAATATTGAAATATTATAAGCTAAAATAATATTCAACTAACAACATTGATTTTTACAAAATAGCATTTAAATTAAAAAGGTTAATAAAAATAAATAGAACACCTTACACTAACGAACTATGACAGGAAAATGAGACCCTTTGAAATGTATAGCTTCCATTACAAAAAGCAAAAATAGAATTATAAGGAGAAACTGAAAAAATGCATAACTTAGAAAGTTTCAATACTTTTTTTTTTATAAAATGAAGGATTAGGAAAGGCAAAAACTAATAAAAATATAAAATATGTTGACAAGTTTTATCTAAAAGATATATAGAGAACTCTGCCTGCAATAAATACAGAATATACATTGATTTTAACATTTGCAATATTTATAAAACATCACACAACATTTACAAAAGTTGACCACATTGTAGGTTGCAAAACAAGTTTCAACAGATTTCAAAATGATACTGTACAATCCATTATATCACAAAGCAAAATGCTTTTTTTAAAAGATTTTATTTATTTATTTGACAGACAGAGACCACAAGTAGGCAGAGAGGCAGAGAGAGAATGGGAAGCAGGCTCCCCGCTGAGCAGAGAGCCCAATGCGGGGCTCCATTCCAGGACCCTGAGATCATGACCTGAGCCGAAGGCAGAGGCCCAACCCACTGAGCCACACAGGCGCCCCCAAAATGTTTTAAATAGTTATAAAATCTCATGTCTTTTTATCTATTCACATATGACTCAGGGGGTAAGAAGAAATTATTGTGCAGCCACTACGGAAAACAGTATGGAGATTCCTTAAAAAATTAAAAATAGAGGGGCGCCTGGGTGGCTCAGTGGGTTAAAGCCTCTGCCTTCGGCTCAGGTCATGATCCCAGGGTCCTGGGATCAATCCCCTCATCGGGCTCTCTGCTCCGCAGGGATCCTGTTTCCTCCTCGCTCTCTGCCTGCCTCTCTGCCTAGTTGTGATTTCTCTCTGTCAAATAAATAAAATATTTTTAAAAAATTAAAAATAGAACTGCTATAGGATCCAGCAATTCCACTTCTGAGTATATACCTGAAGAAAATAAGAAAAACTAATTTGAAAACATAATATGATCCCTCATGTTCATTGCAGCATTATTTAGAATAGACAAGATATGGAAGCAACCTGTGTTCATTGATGCATGAATGGATAAAGATGTCACACACACACACACACACACACACACACACACACACAGAAATATTATTTTGCCAGAAAAAGGAATGAAATCTTATAACAACCTGAATTGATCTTGAAGGCATTATGCTGAGTAAAATAAATCAGAGAAAGCTATTATATGATCTTACTTACATATGGAATCTAAAAAAAAGAAAAGAAAAACAAACAGACTCATAGATATGGAGAACAGATTGGTGGTTGCCAAAGATGAGGGTAAGATGAAATGGGTAAAGAGGATCAAAATGTACAAACTTCTATCTATAAAATAAATACATAATGAGGATGTAGTATATTATACAATGACTATAGTTAATAATACTGCATTGCATATTTGAAAGTTGTCAAGATAGCAGATCTTAAGGGCCTTCATCATAAGAAAAAAATCCATAGGTATGTCAGGAGTAAGTGTTAACTAATCTTTCCTTTTTTAGTATTTTATTTTTAAAGATAATCTCTACACACAACATGGGGCTCAAACTCATGACCCCAAGGTCAAGAGTCCCATGCTTTACTAACTGAGCTAACCAGACACCACAAATGTTAACTAATCTTATTGTGGTGATCTTTTTGCAATACATACAAATATTGAATCATTATACCTGAAACTAATATAATATTATATATCAATTATACCCTGATAAAAAGAAGAAATTATGTTGGAAATAATACAATATTTACAACTGAATAAAATGAATTAATAATATATCAAAATTCTGGAATAAAATGAAAATGATAATTAGAAATAAATATAGAATTAACATGACTTAGTTTTTTGTTTTGTTTTGTTTTTTTTTTTTTTCAGATTTAAAAACCGAGTTTTTATTTGGAATTAATTTTAAATGGGCAGGAGCTGCAAAACTACAGCCAGTACAAGGAGCATCGTCGCACCCCTGACCCGGATTTGCTCTGTGTGTAGTATTTACTTCTGCCCCGTTCCAGGTCTTTAAGTCTGTCATGGCCTATCAAACCTGAATATTTCATAATTTTTTTTTCCCCTTTTTATTTATTTATTTATTTTTTCAGCGTAACAGTATTCATTCTTTTTGCACAACACCCAGTGCTCCATGCAAAACGTGCCCTCCCCATCACCCACCACCTGTTCCCCCAACCTCCCACCCCTGACCCTTCAAAACCCTCAGGTTGTTTTTCAGAGTCCATAGTCTCTTATGGTTCGCCTCCCCTCCCCAATGTCCATAGCCCGCTCCCCCTCTCCCAATCCCACCTCCCCCCAGCAACCCCCAGTTTGTTTTGTGAGATTAAGAGTCATTTATGGTTTGTCTCCCTCCCAATCCCATCTTGTTTCATTTATTCTTCTCCTATCCCCCTACCCCCCCCCATGTTGCTTCTCCATGTCCTCATATCAGGGAGATCATATAACATGACTTAGTTTTAAAAAGTTTGAAAATGAATGAATTTAGCATTCATCTCAAGAAACTAGACACATTTTAACAGAATAAACATAAAGAAAGTAGGAGGAAAAAATAAATTCTCCATGAGATAGAAACTAGGATCATTGGAGAGGATAATCAAAACCAAAAACTGGTTCTTAACAAAAAAAAGTAATAAAATTGACTTGTTTCAAGTAAAAATGATTGAGAGAAAAATGAGAAAAATAATAATAAAAAACTGTATTTAAAAAGATGATATGGTCTTTCATCTTAAAAATAAATCAAAAGAATATATAATTCCTTAATAAACTGATTATCATAGAAGAAATTGAATTAGTAAATAAATCTATTTACACCAATGACTCATGTTCCATCTAGTATTATATGTGGATTTGCAAAGTTAATGAAAATAAAAAAAAAGAAGAAAATCACTCAACACAATGTTTAAGGCCAGAATAAACTTGACCAAAACTATCAGACTGTCTAAACTAGGAGAAGACAAATCAAATAGGAAACTTTTAGATCAATATTTGTGTGATTATATGCTGCTGTAACAAATTACCACAAATTTAGCAGTTTAATGTAATTTAATATTTAAAATTTCTATAGGTCACAAATCCAATATGGATCTCACTTAGCTAAAATCAAAGTGTCTCAGGACAACCTTCCTTTCTGGAGGCTCTAGAAGAGAATCTGTTCCCTTACTCTTTTCTGCTTCTAGAGTTCACCCACATACTTTGGGTCCCAGTATCCCTCTTCCATTTACAAAGCCTGCATGTTGCTTCTTTCTGACCATTCTCCCACAGTCACATTTCCCTCTGACCATGACTGAGAAAGTTTCTCCACTTTTAAGAACCCATTTATTACTATATGGAACATGAACCTCACAAAAATAATGTTTAATTAAAGAAGCCCAATGTGAAAGGGTAAATGCTCTGTTTCTGTATAGAGTAAGTTGGAAACCAGGCAAAACTAGTTTCTACTGTTTAGAGTCAGAACAATGGTTATCTTCAAAAAGAAGATTTAGGTTAGTGAGAGACAGTGATCATAGCAAGACCTTTCAGTACTACTTTTTGGTACTAGTTCCTGATCTGAATGGTTGTTACACGTTTTTACTAATTATAGAAATGCATTTTGTTCTTCACTAAGGCTGTGTGTACTTTTCTGCATGCATGTTTTTAGTCAATAAAATTTTATTTAAAGTAAAAAAAGAACCCATTTGATTAGATTGAGCCTACTTGGATAATCCATTTTAAGATCTTTAACCTACACACAGTTGCAAAATCTCTTTGGTTTGAAGTAATATTTTCATATGCTCTGAGGATTAGGGTGTGGATATCTTTGAAAGGTTGGCCATTATTTGGGATACACAATCTAATTTTTGATGTTTGTGTGCAAACATCCTTTAAAAGTTCTTATTCAACTTTGTGTGTATGTGTGTGTGTATCATAAATATATTGGTTTAAATTTAGGAATGCAAGCATATGATAACATGAGAAAACCTGTAACTGTAATGCACCAAGCCAATATACTAAGGAAAAAAACACATAAATAATTATCTCTTATTCTTGGCACAGAATTTTAAGAACTTTTCAAAGAAATCAATAGTCATTTAAGAAAAAGAAAAAAAGAGAAAGGAAATATTCCTGGCAAACCAGGAATAGAGGGGTAATTTTATTTCATACAGTCTGTTTATAAAAAGTCTTGTTATAATGTGTCAGATACCTCTGGTGCTCTGCCTTGGATGCCCATGATGACAATCCTAATCTCACTGGAGATGGGGTAGACAGAAATGTGTTTTTCCCCCCCTAATGTTATAAATATGGATGGGCTTGGAAAATATGAATCAACAGGGATTCTCAGTGGGTAATTTAGTAAGGAGAGGAGAATCCATTAAGCGTGTAGGGTAAAGGAATCTTTATTAGGTTCTGGAACATAATTTTAAAGCTTGTTATAGAACAAAGGCCATAGACCAGTAGACAGATAAATACTTTTTTAAAAATCTTATTTAACAAATAAGTCTAAGTGAATTTTAGTCACTTGGTGACTTTTGAAAATATTTGAATTTTGGTCTTAATCATTGATATGGAATGGAAAAAAATGTTTTCACTCTCTTACATGAATTATGTAATACTACACAACCGCCGCTCATAAAGCCAGTTAGTAACACTAATCAGATTCATTTTGTGGGATGTTGGGTTTGGGTTTTTTTGTTTTGTTTTGTTTTGTTTTTTTGGTAAGTCTAAAAATTCTTCAAAGTAGACTAAATATAGTGAAAGACAAAAAGAGAGTGAGAGAGTGAGGGAGAGAAAATGATCTGGTTTTTTTTTTGTTTTTTTTTTTTTCTTATAGTATATTGTTCTGATTGTCCATTTTTATTATTAGTTCATTGTTCATCTCTCACTGTGCCTCGATAAATTAAACTTCACTAGAGAAATATATGTATAGGAATAAACATAGTACATAGAAGTTTCGTTATTGTCTGTGGCTTCAGGCAAAAATGATCTGTTTTTATTCCTTCAGGGAGTCAGAAGAAAACAAACTAGAAGCAAGAGGAGAGAATAAGAAGGAAGAAAGAGGAAAATGAGAAACAAAAGAACTTTTAGGCAAAATTTCTGATCCTTATAGAGGATAATTATGTTCAAAGATGCTGTATTCTACCTCCACATGCTCACTGCATAGGAAATCTTGTCTTGTCCATATGCTCTCCTACTAATTCTTCTCTTCCCACAAAGGAAATCTAGATACAGTTCTTTAGTTGTGGACAAGATAACAAGAGCTTTGCTGGTCCATTCTTGAGTGAACAAAAAGACTGCTATACCCTTTCAGGCTAAAAAAGTCCTTTAAAAATCTAGACATATTATTTTCTGTGTTTCTCTTCCAGAGAAAGTTAAATGGTTAGTGACCGGTAAAGGATGACAGATCTCTGCTTGCAAATGAATTGCCAGAGAATGAAACAGAGCAGCTATTAGGAAGCATAAGGCAATGAGGTCTACTCAAAAGTGAAACAACAAAAGCAAGAAAAGTCTTGGGAGAAAATGTCATACTGCAGTAAGATTGGTTAAAGGGGATGAATTCGCGGAAAAAGAAAAAAAAAATTAAAAGATTGTGCCGCAACACCATGATTTCTGCTTTGAGTTATATAGGACATACTGACCGTGGCTTTTTGTATGATAAAAAAATATTTGACTTAATATGAGAGATACTCTTATACATTCTACAGATGTTTGTTGAGCACTGCAGTGGTTTCTAGAGCATGAGAAATACAATGATGAAGTAGACAAGATCTAAGTTCTCAGTGGTTTCAATTTAGCAAGGGGTTTTATTCTTAAGTAGTACAGAGACGCAATGTAAGATAGCAGTTGAGATAGACCCAGTTTGAAATCCAAAATCTGTCAATTATTAGTTTTGTGACCTTGAGAAAGTTACTCAACTTCTCTAAGCCTGTCAACTTATTTGTAAAATAGGGATAATACTATTTAGCTCACAGGGTTGTTATGAGTATTAAAACTGAGTGATGAATATATAGGAATTCACAAAGTACCTGAAGCTTAACATTCATTAAATGTCAGCTTATTATTATTGAAATTTTCATTATTATGATCTAGTGCATATTGTGATGACTGGACATTATTGAACAAGCCAGGGACATTTTAGGCAAAATCCAAAGGTGACTAATTACATTCGCATTTGTTGGGGCTGTGTGGAGAGAGGGAAGGAGGGAGATAAAGGATACATTTTTATAAGCCTAGAAAGGAAAACAAAAGAAATTTCAACTGAGCTTTTGATTTCAAACACAGAGAGAGGTTTTAGGATTTCTTTTTAATATGGAGTCAAACATCAGCTTCTATACAAGCTAAATAAGTAAATAGGAATTTTGAGCCTGATATGTCAGTATTTTACTTATTTTTTAGCTGGTGTTATACAAGTTAGTGAAATATCAAAATATTCTTGTATTTTGGCTTACAAAATAACAATTTATTCAAACTATAATTTTGAATTGCTGAAATACAATAAGGAGCTCTGACTGATGGGAAATTTAGAATTATCCAGAATTTATTTATATTCTTAAGTGACATGGTCACAGTTTTGCTATTATTATTATTATTGTTAATGATACTTTGTAAAAAAAAACTATAATAAGACTTCATGTAAAATCCAGTCTTGTTTGACTTGCTTGAAGATATTGATAAATCCAGAAGTATTCCAACAGAAATTAAACTTTGAGTATAAAATTGCACTTATTATTTTCTATCCATAAAACAAAAATTATCTAAAAAACCTTCAACTCCTCTCTCTGAGGATCTTGCACATTCAAAGTATTAACTAGAGATATAGGACATTATTTGCTCCCTTTCTAATAAGACAAGTGCCTCAAGGCAAGTATAGAAGCTAAAACACTGTGTTGTTTTTATGTACAGATAAATTACATTAATCACCTTAAGAATTTTTATTTGATCTCTGTTTCCCAAATAGAACTGCCTATCTTCAAAAAAATTTTTTAGTCTATATTTAAATTCTCAAATATTTGTATTTCTTGTTTAATGAGCAAGTTCAAGTCCTTTTAGTAAATTAGCTAGTTAATGCCCATTTAAGTTACATCTATTTCTAGAGGTTCCACCATATGTGTGTGTGTGTGTAAAATTTAGTTAAATATTTCAAGATTATATTTTCTTTAAAATAAAAATGAGGAACACGTGGGCACCTGGGTGGCTCAGTGAGTTAAAGCCTCTGCCTTCGGCTAGGGTCATGATCCCAGGGTCCCGGGATCCAGCCCCGCATCGGGCTCTCTGCTCAGTGGGGCGCATTCTTCCTCCTCTCTCTCTGCCTACTTGTGAACTCTGTCTGTCAAATAAATAGATAAAATCTTTAAAAAATAAAATAAAAATGAAACCCATATTCTTAAAAATTAAATATTTTTATATGTCCCATTGCTGCTAAATATCTCAGAAGTTGTATGATATAGTGTCTGTGAACTCCTAGGATTGGATAACAGAAGTAGCATTAAGTCAGATATAATTATTGCCATCATCAAATCAAGTCTTTCAAATTTAATTAATACTCTTGAAATGTGAGACAATATTATGCTATGTTAGATATTCCTGGAGTTTCAGAAGGGAGATTATATTGTTATGTAAGTAATTCTTCATTTTCTGTTGGAGGCCTTTTCCCAAATGTCTTTATTACAATGTCAGGCAGCAGGAGAGAAGGCTTGGTGCTTCCCAAGTATAAAATCTTGGGAGAAGCTCACACCTGTGGAGGGGTAAAACTCAAGAAAGCAGAATGGATAAATTATTCAACTTTCAAGGAAACACAGAGGGTATCCAGTTTTTGACTGTAGGGAAAATTTTACAAAAAAGATTAACAGAATTTACTATAGTGAAGTATACCTGATTCATTCAGTAAATACCAATTACAGCCTTGTATGATGCAATATAAGTAGAGAGAAGAGATTGACAGGAAATGTGACTAAGAATATTTCTAGTGATAAAGAAATGTGTATCCAGAATTTCTGATATTCCCAACTCAACTACAACAGAACATAATAGTGTATGACTGACTACGAATGCTAAATCATTGCAGTTGACATCTTGGTTTAAGGTGGGGTTAGTGGAAATTAAGAGAAGTAGAATTAATTAGAGCTACATTTTAAAGGGAAAAAACTCTCCTTTAAAAGATAAGTAGAAAGTAGATATAAAAATAACTCATGTTTGTGTAACATTTGGTCCACTAAAGTTTTAATATATACAACATATTTTGTTGTGTACAACTGTAAGAGTTTTATTGCTACCACTATCTTTTCACATATGAAAAAGCTGGAGGTTAAACAGTTATGTTTTGTATTCAGGGAAGTTTTCACACATACACATTTTGATATTGAATAGTTTTCTTTAATATCACTTTTATATTTTCATGCATTTATTCCTTTATTCAAAACATCTCTTATGCACCATACCCCATAACACAAACTGGATAGACAGAGATGCTTTGGAGACAATCTTAATAAATAAATTTAGACTATTGTAGGTACTTTGGTATAAGCAAATGGAGATGATAGTAGGGATGACATTTTATGATGAAGAGAGCTAAAAATATGCTTTAGAAATAAAAAAATAATTTGATGTTAGCTTTTGAAAGACATGATTTAATATTAGTGTAAAATTAAAGAGAACTCCTGATGTACAGGACTAGTAGTTCAGAGTGAGGAAAGAGTTCTCATTTTGAGTAGAGGATAAATCAGCACATCTTTGTCACCTGAAATGAGATCTTGTCATTTATCTTTTTTGATATCCCTTATGAAATGGAGGCTATAAGCAGTTGCTTTAAGGTACATTTTGGTAATCCCTGAGTACTCTATTTTAGTTCTGATTCAGCCATCAGTCTGGGTGTTTGCTATATCTCTAGTAAAAAGGGAAATAGTAACACCTAGAACATAAATGTATAGTAGTCTAACACCATAAATGCAAATATATATGTGTGTGTGGGGAGAGAATGTTTGTGCCTGCGTATGTGCATGGAAGCTTGTGTATGTGTGTACATGTGTGGTGTGTATCTTTTCATTGGAACATTAGTGGGGATGTAGTAAGTGTTAATAGAGAAGTCTGTAGTAAATAAAAAAAAACAACCAGAAGCTGACATCAAGAATATGTATCTAAATCCAAGTCTGTTGCTTCACTAAGCATGATACGCTCTAGTTCCATCCACGTCGTCGCAAATGGCATGATTTCATTTCTTTTGATGGCTGCATAGTATTCCATTGTGTATATATACCACATCTTCTTTATCCATTCATCTGTTGATGGACATCTAGGTTCTTTCCATAGTCTGGCTATTGTAGACATTGCTGCTATAAACATTCGGGTACACGTGCCCCTTCGGATCACTATGTTTGTATCTTTAGGGTAAATACCCAGTAGTGCAATTGCTGGGTGTCTATGCTACCTAAAGCAATCTACACATTTAATGCAATCCCTATCAAAATACCATCCATTTTTTTCAAAGAAATGGAACAAATAATCCTAAAGTTTATATGGAACCAGAAAAGACCTCGAATAGCCAAAGGAATATTGAAGAACAAAGCCAAAGTTGGTGGCATCACAATTCCGGAATTCAAGCTCTATTACAAAGCTGTCATCATCAAGACAGCATGGTACTGGCACAAAAACAGACACATAGATCAGTGGAACAGAATAGAGAGCCCAGAAATCGACCCTCAACTCTATGGTCAACTAATCTTCGACAAAGCAGGAAAGAATGTCCAATGGAAAAAAGACAGCCTCTTCAATAAATGGTGCTGGGAAAATTGGACAGCCACATGCAGAAAAATGAAATTGGACCACTTCCTTACACCACACATGAAAATAGACTCCAAATGGATGAAGGACCTCAGTGTGAGAAAGGAATCCATCCAAATCCTTGAGGAGAATGCAGGCAGCAACCTCTTCGACCTCAGCCGTAGCAACATCTTCCTAGGAACAACGGCAAAGGCAAGGGAAGCAAGGGCAAAAATGAACTATTGGGATTTCATCAAGATCAAAAGCTTTTGCACAGCAAAGGAAACAGTTAACAAAACCAAAAGACAACTGACAGAATGGGAGAAGATATTTGCAAACGACATATCAGAAATCCAATCAAGAAATGGGCAGAGGACATGAACAGACATTTCTGCAAAGAAGACATCCAGATGGCCAACAGACACATGAAAAAGTGCTCCACGTCACTCGGCATCAGGGAAATACAAATCAAAACCACAATGAGATATCACCTCACACCAGTCAGAATGGCTAAAATTAACAAGTCAGGAAATGACAGATGCTGGCGAGGATGTGGAGAAAGGGGAACCCTCCTCCACTGTTGGTGGGCAACATGGGGGGGTAGGGGGATAGGAGAAGAGTAAATGAAACAAAATGGGATTGAGAGGGAGACAAACCATAAATGACTCTTAATCTCACAAAACAAACTGGGGGTTGCTGGGGGGAGGTGGGATTGGGAGAGGGGGAGCGGGCTATGGACATTGGGGAGGGGAGGCGAACCATAAGAGACTATGTACTCTGAAAAACAATCTGAGGGTTTTGAAGGGTCAGGGATGGGAGGTTGGGGCAACCTGAGGGTTTTGAAGGGTCAGGGGTGGGAGGTTGGGGGAACAGGTGGTGGGTAATGGGGAGGGCACGTTTTGCATGGAGCACTGGGTGTTGTGCAAAAAGAATGAATACTGTTACACTGAAAAAATAAATAAAATGAAAAAAGAAAAAAAAAAATCCAAGTCTGCACTTTCAAGAATACTTAGTACAAACTATCTAAACTTTCTGGGTCCTAGTTTCCTCTTTTCATGACCTCTATGGTGGTAAAGTGCCCAAAGCCCTACTTGAGTCAAGTAAAATATTTAAATGTAACATAGACTTGTCACTGCTTTTCATATGTTAGTCTGTTTTCTGTTATTAGTTAGCATTATCTATTAATAGAAACTTTTTGTGAATAATTCACTTTTTAAACATTTAGAAAAATGTTAACAAATACACATCATATAATTAGCTTTAGAATAATCAAATTAAGTTATAAAATTTAATTTGAATATTGCTTTAACATGTCTTGTTTTAGTATGCACCTTGGATAAATAATTTAGCCTTCCCTTTTTAAAAAATTTTATTTGCAAAGCTGTAGCTACATTTATTGATCTCTTGCTATGTGCTAAGGATTTCTCTAGGAAATATACATTTATTTATTAATTTATTCCTTAAAGTAAATAGGCATCATTATCATTCTCATTTTATGAATGAAAAACTAAGGCCACAGAAGTTCAGGAACTTAGCTAATTTGTATAGTTGGTATATGGTGAAACCCTAGAGAAAGGAAACTTACTTAATTTAGGGAGAAATGTTAAAAATACTTGTAAGTCATTCACAGCCTCTAATAAAATATTAAAGTAATAGTAAACATGCTTCATGAACACATCGTTCAAATTCTTTTTTTTAAAAAAGATTTTATTTATTTATTTGATAGACAGAGATTACAAGTAGGCAGAGAGGCAGGCAGAGAGAGAGGGGGAAACAGGTTCCCCGCTGAGCAGAAAGTCCGATGTAGGATTCGATTCCAGGACTCTGGGATCATGACCCGGGTCAAAGGCAGAGGCTTTAACCCACTGATTCACCCAGGCGCCCCTCAAATTCTTTTTTCACGAAATGAAAATTTCTGCATTGGTGAATCTTCTCTTCTATTCATCATTTACCTTTGATATAAGATGATTTTACATACACACTCATGCATAATCTAATATCATCCATATAATATTTAAACTAGTATATATATAATTATACACATATAATCAATGTATGAACTTCCTATAAAAATAACAGTAGTTAAACATTACATTGCACGAATGGCTGTTATTTATTTTAGAAAATGTCTTCAAGCAGTTTTAAGACTAAGTTTGTTGTGTTATGATTAAACATGATTGCTCATATCTATGCAAAACAGAGTAGTAACTCCTGGACAGATAATTAAAGTTAAGATATTCTTTCTTGAGGGTGGCACCCTAAATTATAATTGTGATCATTTAATTGAGCATCAAGTATACTCATGATGCTCATAAAGCATGAAGCAGGTGTACAGCTGTTTTCCCTTTGTAATGCGTACCCTCCCGAATCTTATCTTCTGTACTGTTGTTTTAATGACTAAAAACTTGTTTTTTCCTGTTGTCCTCGTGTACGATAATATACACCTGTGACCAGTCTTCTTTAATTATGAGGAACACTGTGGTTGACACAATTTGGTTCCATATGATAATATCCATTACATACCTTGAAAAATTCCTGGCAAATGGCATTACCACAGATGGCCAGGTTATGTGGATAATTAAAGTTATCTATCCTTTGCTTTCAATTTTGGACATTTGTATTAGGCAAAAGAACCATTTTGAGAAACAATAACTGAGCTTTGATATATGGAAGTCTTCAGGTTATTAAAATGCTTTGTTCCATTCTATTGCAGTTGCCATAAAGTAAAATGCTTTTGTGTAGTGGAATATGTTTATTGTTATTTGAAATGAAAATGAAAGTAGCTGGGCATGGGAGTCAATTTAGAGGAGGACAGGTGAACACCTGAAGTTTTGGAACTGCCAGAAAGGTAATCTACTGAAACTAGCGTGGTGTTTTCTTCTCCAGGTATTACTCCTGGATGAATGCTACATCGTTGGGAATAGAAGTGGGTCAGTGTTTAATAGTTTAGAACTGTCTCATCTTCAGGCTACTACTTTACTACTTGTAGTGATTGTGTTAGAGTTTTCTGTATAGAACTATGGATAGATTTAATTCAAAAACTGGTATAGAGAAAGACTTCAAGTAAATGGTAAACTTGAGACAAAATAATTTTTCACATATTCTCAACGTCAAGAATGACATATCTGATATACTCATCATACATTAAACAGCTAATATTATTTTCATCACCATAAGTAAAAAGTAAATCCCAAAATAGCATATATCATATATTACTTATAAAAGTATTATCTGTATGAACACTATAAAAGTAAAATACAGAGAAAATATAATTAAACTATACATAGTTTAGTGATCTACTCTAATTTATAGTCTAAGTGGGAACTTTGATCCTAAAATGGAAACCACCATTTACCTTTAAACAACAGGCATAAACTGGGATTGTCTTGGACAAATTGGGATGTACGGTCCTGTAATTATACACGTATTTAAGATGTAATTAACAAAAGCATGAGTGTTGTGAAATACTTATGCTGATGAAAATAATTGTTTTGTATTTATTATTTATTTATTTGTTTGTTTATTTAAAAGATTTATTTATTTGTTTAAGAGGGAGAGAGAGAGAGAGTGCATGTGGGGGGAGGTGCAGAGGGAGAAGGAGAGAGGGAGTCTTAAGCAGGCTTCACACCTAGGACTAAACCCAATGTGGGACTCAATCTCATCACCCTGAGATCATGACCTGAGCTGAAATCAAGAGTTGGGCACTCAGCCGACTCAGCCACCCAGACCCCTTGAGATTTATCTAATTTCAAACCTCAGAGTCTTTTTGTTTCTCTATTACTTCTTCACTTTAGACATTTGCTACATTTTAATTATAACTTCATATTCACATTTTATATTATATGAAATGCACTCATACCAAAAAAGCACTATCAGAAATGTAAATAGTGAAAAGAGGAAATCTGATACCAATTAGTTCATTTCAATAAAACCAGTAAGTTATTTATGAGATAAGGCACAATCAATAAAATCAGTATGTATTAGCTACAAAACTCATGATTTCCATTTTTAAAATTTTAAGGTAATTAGCTAATATTTTTGGTTATGTTGTATTAAAGAAACTTTTCTGATACATTTTTATGTTTGACAATAATTTTGGTATTGATGGTAATAGGGCATTTGCTAGTGATCCATTAATAGATTATAGTCATTATAAAAGCATTTTATTACACCATTTGGTAAGGTTCATATTTTTATTGTCTGATATATTTTAGGAATCAAATATGTATATATAAAGGATAATAAATAAAGGAAGGCACAATATGGCAGGCACTTTTACTTTCTCCCTTAACAAATGTTGAGTTCTGAAATAATTGAATAGAGAATGTGAGTGTCATGTAAAGTGCACAGCTGAATGCTACTAATAAATCATTAATAATGTATGAGTGGCACATATGGGACACATGAGGCTTTTGTTAGTTCACAGTGTGTTTAAACTGAAGGTGATATAAAAGGAAAATAGATTAATTCCTCAACATCATCTTATATTTGTATGCTTTAAAAAATGATATATATATATATTTTTAAAGATTTTTATTTATTTATTTGACAGATAGAGATCACAAGTAGGCAGAGAGGCAGGCAGGGAGAGAGAGGAAGAGAAGCAGGCCTCCTGCTGAGCAGAGAGCCCGATGTGGGGCTCGATTCCAAGACCCTGAGATCATGACCTGAGCCGAAAGCAGAGGCTTTAACCCACTAAGCCACCCAGGTGCCCCTAAAAAATGATATATTTTAAATAGTGAGTTTTGATTTTATAAGTTTAACTAATTAGAACTTATACACATTAAAATTCTACATCCCCGATTTTCCATTTCTTTTTTTTCCTGATATTTCGAATTCAAATCCAGAGTTCAGTTCTATTATGAAGTCATTAACAAATGTTTCTTAGATAGTAGAAGAAACATTAATTTTTCATTTGGCACAGATATTTTTGTATGTAATCTCCAGTTATCTGAGCATTTCCAGAAACATCTGTACACTTGGATACTTAACCAACATGGGCCAAAAGCCAGTAGGAAGAATATAATTATATAATGTACTGTTTTTGGTGAAGTTATTGCATAGGAATTTATGGAGACATATCCAGGATTCTATGCTCAAACAAAACACACTCAAGAGCTGAGCAGTTAAATTGGTTTCATGCAAACCCTTTAAATTATAATTTGTCCCAAATACTTAATTAAAGCAAATTGCAAGATTGGAATGAAACCATTGGAATGAAAAAGGCAGCTCATTAACTGATGTTATCCTCAAGCCAGTATAATCTTTTAAATGTGTGGTTATTATTCTCCTAACCATAACTTGAACATGAATATTGCCTCATTAAATCCTATATAGGATGAGTCCTTAGTGAATAGTAGCCAGTTATATTGAGTTAATTAAAAGAGTGTTTTCTGATTGAGCAAAAAATTTTTACCTGATTTCCTTTATATAGTACAATGGACTTCAATTATTGTTCTTAGATATTTGAGAAATTGTCTTCTTTGTTGGATGCGTAGTGCTCACATTCCCTTAAAAAGAGAACATAAAGAAGCAGGTTTGCCAAAGAAGAAATAGTGAGTGTCACCAACTGAGGACGGTATGAAATTTTACCTCACTTGTATGGGAACAACTTAGTCATAATGTGTAGTTGGTGACCAAAGGCATGAAGACACCTGAAGCAGAGACAAAAGACATCGTTACTCACAGCAAAAGCAATGACCAGTGTCAGCAAATTGGTCTTTGACTTCTGACCCCCAGTTCCTGCAGGGCTACCCAGAGTAACAGATGACACCCTACACATGCAGCAGATTGACTTATAGGAGAGGAACTCAGGGTCAGGAGCCCAGTAATTTTTCCAGCTTTATCAAGAAATAATTGACAAGTAAAAATTGTATATATTTATGGTATACAGTATAATATTTTGGTATATGTATATACTGTGAAATAATTACTACAATGAGGTTAATTAACACATAGTGGCATGTGTGTGTGTGTGTGTGTGTGTGTGTGTGTGTTTGTGTAATGAGGCCATTTGGAATCTATTCTCTTGGCAAATTTCAAGTCTGAAATACAGTATTATTAACTACAGTCATCATGCTGTACGTTAGATCTTCAGAATTTATTGACTCTGTATAACTGAATCTGGTATTTTTGACCAATCTCCTCATTTTCCCCACCAACCAGGCCCCGGCAAGCATCATTGTACTCTCCACTTCTTTGAGTTTGATTTTTTTAGATTCCACATGTAAATGAGATAATGCAGTATTTGCCTTTCTATGCTTGGTTTATTTCATTTAGCATAATGCCCTCCACATTCACCTATGTTTTTGAGCTAGCATAAACATTTTTGCAAGGTGCAAACAAGCCAATCCTCTTCCCTGCAAGGAAAGAACATTTATTTTTCTTAGTCTTGACCCATTTAGTTGCTTATGTGACTAATTATGGAATTAGTATCAGGAGAAGAAGAGTTCTTGTAGTAGAACAACCTAAGCAAAACAAAACAACCTTAGCAAAAAAAAAAAAAAAATGGGATACCCAGGGCCCTTCTACCTAGTAGACCACCTCTCCACTTCAATATTTCATGAGTTTAATTTTTTGTGAGTTTAAATTTTTGTGAGTGATCGGTTTAGTTTTTTGTGTAGTCTCTTAAACGGAAATACTAATCTGAATCTTTGCCATAAATACCACCCTGGAGAAATGTTATCATATGCAATTAAGAAATTAGTAAACATAATAATGAAAATAATTTGACTTCTGAAGTTTGCTCTCTTAAATTGCTCCCTCCCATAGTATAGTACTTAGCTCCTTCTTTATAGATTAGGTTTAACCGTTGAAACATTTAAGCTTGTGTTAGTTCAGGTCCTCAGAGAAGCAAAAAATCAAGACAGGATTCAGTGTGCAAGGATTTTATTAGTGGAAACACCCATGAGAGGCATGAGGAAGAAGGAGAGAGGCTGGGATAGCTATCCAGTCATGAGGCAAGTGTGACCACAAGTGAAAAAGAAAGGAAAAGAAATTTGGCTGGAAAAGTCCTGGACTACTTAGAGACCAAATCCTGTCTGCCAAGGCCATGAACATTCTTACAGCCAAAGTTGGCATGGAGAGGAGTCCCTTCACTCCAAAGAAAGAACCAGTTGTGCTCAGTCATTGGCTGGGAGCAGCCTATGGGAGGTATGGTCTCTGGTCAAGTACAGAGGTAGCTTCCAGAGCAGTCTCTGGCACCCTGTAGTTGGAGGTCAACTGCTCCTTGTAGTTGGAGGTCTCCAAGATACATTCACATGGCTGCTACAGCCTCTTCCTGAATTAGATATTATTTCAGTGCTGCTCCATCCTGATGAATGGACAGATACTCACATTTCTGTATAGTTTTATACTCATATTTGGACTTTAAAACATCTGCTCCAACTTATATAGCTATTAGAAATGCATGCAGATGAAACCTCTAATAGTTAAATATATTGAAGTTCTTTTTTTTTGCAATTTTTTAAAATTTATTTTCAGCATAACAGTATTCATTGTTTTTGCACCACACCCAGTGCTCCATGCAATACGTGCCCTCCCTATTACCCATCACCTGGTTCCCCAACCTCCCACCCCCCGCCCCTTCTTATTGAGGAAAAAAATTTGGTCTCCTTAAAAAAATCCTCACAACATAAGAAAATCAAGTGTTTAAAATTGTTCACTGTGTTTAAAACATTTTACAGAAGTATACTATTAGCGTTTTATTATTAAAAAACCTGCTACCATCAAAAGAAATGAAATCTTGCCATTTGCGACAACGTGGATGGAACTAGAGGGTATCATGCTTAGTGAAATAAGTCAATCGGAGAAAGACAACTATCATATGATCTCCCTGATATGAGGACGTGGAGAAGCAACATGGGGGGTTAGGGGGATAGGAGAAGAATAAATGAAACAAGATGGGATTGGGAGGGAGACAAACCATAAGTGACTCTTAATCTCACAAAACAAACAGGGTTGCTGGGGGGAAGGGGGTGTTGGGAGAGGGGGAGTGGGGTTATGAACATTGGGGAGGGTATGTGCTATGGTGAGTGCTGTGAAGTATGTAAACCTGGCGATTCACAGACCTGTACTCCTGGGGATAAAAATACATTTATGTTTATAAAAAATAAAAAATAAAACAAAACAAAAAAACCTGCTAATATGATTTAAAGATAGAATATATTTTTATATGTTTAGCTATGTTTACAAAGTGCCTATAACAACTTCCCTCACATTGGCATTCAATATCTATTTGTTGGTAAATGACGGGATGATCCATTAGATTTTAGTTTTTTCTACTTTTAAATCAATAAACTCATGATTATGCATTTGAAGGATGAATTACAATACTGTGGATATACCACTTTCAGGATTTACAAATAATTTTTGTTATGTTCATTTACAGATTACAAATTAATCTGATATTTAAATCATCTGTGTATACGTGTATCTTCCTTGGTTTTTTTGTTTCTGTTTTGTTGTTGTTTTTTGTTTTGTTTTGTTTTGTTTTGCATAACTGACTTGCCCATTTAGAACAAGCATCTTTTTTTTCTCTTTTTTTTCGAAAAAGCATCTTGAGTTGGGTTTTGTATGACGTATTGCAGATAACACTGATAAAATTTAAGTTTTATTTATAGATTGGTAAATTATACTCATCATTTATAATATTATTGTAGCTAAATCAAATTTAAAGATTTTTGAAGGTATTTTCTTTCCAAAATGATTAATGTTGCCCCAAGTCTCTCCACTCATGGCATCAAAGCCTTTTATTTCTTTAGAGAAAGGGTAGATACAACCTAGGAAATAGAAGTCAGTTTGAATTTGCATTGGCTTTTAAAACTCAAAAGGGAGAGTATTGAATTGAAATTAATCCTAACTCACTGGAATAGAAAATATTTCTACTTTGAAATCTGAAAGATCTTGGGGTAAAAAGCAGGGGGAGTGGGAGAGGGATGTGGTTTCTGCCTTTTTACCTGCTAAGAAGTCTGTGACCAAGGTAATTGGAAGAGTGCCCATGATAACAAGGAATCTTCTCAAGGGAACAGATTTCGGGAGAGGACATGAAACTGCCATTCTGAGAGATAATGCCTCTGCCACCCTCCCCTGCCTCTGTATCCCCATAATGTGATGTGGTGTGAGAACATCCAAAGGTCCAATGAGTGTCCAAAGTGCTGAGAAGCTAGTTGACTGGAAGGGATTTAGGAATTTTATGAAAATGCTAAAGGGTAAGTAGATCTTCTCTCTAGAGGTCTTGTGTTATACATAGATACTGACAACAGCAGATGCCTGCATATGTCATAGGCCAAGCATAGTGAGCTACCTAAAAGGAAAGCACTGAGTCTAAAGTACTTTATGTAAATTGAAACTTGATCCCAAATTGACATTATGTTGTATAAACCGCTGCACTCTCCCATGTAGCCAAGTGCCACCAGAGGAGAAGGCAAGGAGAAGGGACATGAGGAAAAACTCTGAAAGACTAAGTATTTGTCCAAAAAGACTAAATTAATGTGAGAAAGATTAAGTTTGAACTGGTAGTGATCATATTACCATGAACATCAAGTTCATGCTTATTCAGAAAATAAGATATTATCAGACCTAGTTCATTTTAGAACAACAAAATTATATATGAGTATATCCATGTTATTGTGATACAGTTTAGACCTGCCTGTTAGCTTCATTTTTCATTTATTTATATTTGCTGCTTAATTTTGGCTCCTGGATAGTGTGCCCTGTGTCTTCAATATCTTTTTTTTTCCTTTACTCTGTTTTTTAAAATATTTATTTATTTATTTGAGAGGGGGTAGGAGGAGGAGCAGAGGGAGAGAATCTTCAAGCAGACTCCATGCTGAGTGGGGAGCCCATCATGCCATGGCCCATGAGATCATGACCTGAGCTGAAACCAAGAGTCCACCAGCATTCCACTGACTAAGCCACATAGGAGCCCCTTCTTTACTCTTTCTAATGTGGAGTATAATGACCAGAATATGTTCAGTAGATATAAATGATATAACTGAACAGGCTAGAAAAAAAACTCTTTGTTATGATAATTTTCCTTTTCACCTGCTCTGAATATAATAATATGGTCTAGGAGTTTTAGTAGAACAACTTGGCATTAACTATTTCCTGTGATATTTCTAAAGATGTGGTGCCAGTTTGTGCAATTTGAATTGCATTGTGTGTGAGTGTGTATGTGTGTGAGTGTGAGAGAGAGAGGGCATGTAAAAAATAGAACTACTTGGAGGGTGACAAGAGAATGAGGATGGGACACACTATCTTATTTTCTCAGTCTCATTCAACATTTATATGAATTTTTGTGAGTGCATTTCTGCACTAAAATCTACTTCCAGCCCAAGAATTACAGAAAATTGTTGATTCCAAGAATGGTAGTGACTTTGGTAGTTGAAAGTGATTGTGGCCTCCCAGAGGTCAATGTGGGTTTGTAGGATACAGTGAAACTATGAGAAGGGCAAAATTTAAGACATACTTTAAGCTGTTCACAATTTTCTGGAATTATATTAAGGGCTTATTAAAATCTTTAAAATGAAAAATAATATAAATATAAAAAATATAAATTAAAATATTTAAAATGAATAATAATATAAAAAGTTCTGAAAACATTCATTTCTGAAAATGAAAATGACTGTAATGTCTATGTAGATACCAGTAAAGTAAGAGCATGCAAAATGATTTTATTTCTACCTCAGATTTTAAATTGTAAAATACTAACTATTGTACTAGAAAAAGAAATATTGAACAAGTTTAGAAAGAAACATGGGGGGGCACCTGGGTGGCTCAGTGGGTTAAGCCGCTGCCTTTGGCTCAGGTCATGATCTCAGGGTCCTGGGATCGAGTCCCGCATCGGGCTCTCTGCTGAACGGAGAGCCTGCTGCCCTCTCTCTCTCTGCCTGCCTCTCTGTCTACTTGTGATCTCTCTCTGTCAAATAAATAAATTTAAAAAAAATCTTGAAAAAAAAATTAAAAAAAAAAAGAAAGAAAGAAACATGGGTTATGTATTTGTTTTAGATATGCACCTTGAGTTAGGGGTCCAAAGAGAGAAATGTGAATTAGCCCATTGTATAAACCATAAGGGGAAATAAAACCCTAAAAAAGGGGTTTTCCCAGGGGATGCTGCCCCACTAGTAGAGGAAAAGATGTTGGACACTTGGCTATGGCACATTCTCAATATTGTGTAAGAGAGAAGGAGGAAAACAGAAGGCCTTGGAAAACTGACATTCTCAAGTCCAGGTGCTTTAGGTTATTTGTGAATTACAGAATGGATCAGGTCAGATGTCATATTACTTACTATATAGAGGAAAAAAGGTGTTGTTGTAATATTAATATGATTATTCTAACTTATAAAGTGGAAATAGAAGAAGGGAAAATAGAAAGCACCATCTTTACTAAAGTGAATCCTGAATAAGTAATTGCTGAAAAGATTATTTAAGATCAAGCACAGCTGCTGTTTCATACTTCTTTCAAAACTTGGGACTAGTTTTAGGATGCGTAGAGAAAGAGGAAGTCATGGACCAATCAATGAGAAAGGAAAACCAAGGGAAACTGAGGTCACTATAGAAATACCAGAGAACAACCTGCTGACAAATACAGATGAGCTAGTTCTTGACACTATGTCATGGGCCAAATTTGTCTTTTGGGAAAAGGAAATGGAATGCAAGTCCTGAAGTGCAGACATCAGAGGAAATCAGCATCCCAAAGATAATGAAAGCCTTCTTGGTAATCTTTTATAGAGAGGATAGGAATTAAATATGCAAAAAATATTCCCAAGACTTAATTCATTGAAATGAGGTGCAATGCTGTTGTAAGTTGGGGAATTATTTAAGTGATCCAGGGCCTTCAGAAAAAGGTTCATGAGAGATAAAGGCTCTAGTCCTCATCTCCTAGGGATTTATGGGACAGAGGACAATGGTTCAGATAGAATAAAAGGAATTTGGGGCTCAGTGTGACATCACAGTGTAGTCAACAGTTAATGTTTTTGTTGTTATTGTTCGAAGCAATATAAATGCAATAGAAATATACTCTTGACTAGTTATAAGCCCAGAAAAGTGACTTGGGAAATCAAATGCAAAGAGAGCACATTTGGAGCTGGTGCTAGTGATAATGAGTCTTATTTATGTTGTCTTCTTCAAAAATCATAGCACTGATCACTACTGAGTTTTCCTGTTTATTTTTGTTTATTGTTTCTCTCTACCCAATAGAAAAAAAATCCCCTGTGGCCAGAAAACTTACTGGATTGTTTACTGCAGTATTTCTAGAATCTAGAACATTGGACATATTATATGCAAACAAATACTTCTAATATATTCAAGGAAATAAAGAAAGAATGAATGAAATCACTTTGCCAAAAGAATATGATACCTTGGTCTTGCATGTGTCCTGCTTCAAAGGAGATATTCTGATATAAGAAACATGCAAACAATAATTTGTTTATCAGTTTTAGCAATTTTTTGGTGGAGTCTTTTGGATTTTCTACATAGAGTATCATGTCATTTGTGAATAGTGAAAGTTTGATTTCTTCCTTGCCCATTTGGATGCATTTTTAAAAATTTTTAAAAAGATTTTATTTATTTAGTTGACAGACAGAGATCACAAGTAGGCAGAGAGGCAGGCAGAGAGAGAGGAGGAAGCAGGCTCCCTGCTGAGCAGAGAGCCCAATGCGGGGCTCCATCCCAGGACCCTGGGATCATGACCTGAGCCAAAGGCAAAGGCTTTAACCCACTGAGCCACCCAGGTGCCCCCATTTGGATGCATTTTATTTCTTTTTGTTGTCTGATTGCTGAGGCTAAGACTTCCAATACTATGTTAAATAACAGTGATGAGAGGAGATATCCCTATCCTGTTCCTGACTTAAGAGGAACCACTTTCATTTTTTCCCATTGAGGATAATATTAGCTGTGGGTCTTTTGGTACATAGCCTTCATGATGTTGAGGTGTGTTCTCTCTATCCCTACTTTGTTGAGGGTTTTTATCAAGAATGTATGCTGTACTTTGTCAAATGCTTTTCCTGCATCTATTGAGAGGATTATATGTCTCCTATCCTTCCTTTTATTAACATGGGGTATTGCGTTGATTGATTTACAAATATTGAATCACCCAACCATCCCAGGAATAAATCCCACTTGATCATGGTGAATAATTCCTTTAATGTTCTTTTGGATAGCAAATGTTCAATTTGCTGTCATCTTGTTGAGAATTTTTGCATCCATGTTCATAAAGGATGTTGTCCTATAATTCTCCTTTTTACTGGGATCTTTGGTTTTGGACTCTAGATAATGCCGGCCTTGTAGAATGAGTTTGAAAGTTTTTCTTCCATTTCTTTCTTTTTTTTTTTTTAATAGTTTGAGAAGAATATGTATCAAGTCTCCTCTAAATGGTTAGTAGAATTCCCCTTTAAATTCGTGGTAGAATTCTACCAATCAAATGGTTGGTAGAATATGGCCCTGGAGACTTTTGTTTGTTGGGACATTTTGATTATTCATTCAATTTCATTGCTGGTTATGGGTCTGTTCAAATTTTCTGTTTCCTCCTGTTGTAGTTTTGGTAGCTTATGTTTCTAAGAATTTATCCTTTTCTTACAGATTGCCCAATTTGTCAACATATAATTTTTCATAATATTCTCTTATAATTGTATTTCTATGGTGTTGGTTGTAATCTCTCTTTTTTCCTTCATGATTTTATTGATTTGCATCCTTTCAAAGAGTCCCTAAGTTTATTTTTTTTTATTTTATTATTTTTTTAAAGATTCTATTCATTCATTTGACAGACAGAGATCACAAGTAGGCAGAGAGGCAGGCAGAGAAAGGGGGGAAGCAGGCTCTCTGCTGAGCAGAGAGCTCAATGTGGGGCTCGATCCCAGGACCCTGAGATCACGACCTGAGCCAAAGGCAGAAGCTTAACCCACTGAGCTACCCAGGTGCCCCACGTGTCCCTAAGTTTAAATATGTGCTGTCCAAAGTAGTTACTGTACATAGAAGATATTTTGAGTTTTATGAATAATGACTACTCAAAATATTCATTGGTCTGAAAACTTTAGGCATTAATTGTTACTTAGGAAATATCAGTTCGGTTGAATCACTAAAATAATTGAAGCACATAGTCTCACAAACCAGGAGAAAACAGACTGCAAATCATATCTCCTTTTAACTGTATGAAATTAGGTGAGTTACTTATGCCTTTAGCACCTCCAAATCTTGATTATAGGACATAATTAGGATGACTGTGATTGAATGAGGTAATAAATATTAAGGTCTTAGACCAGTTGCTATTATGGTTATCACCATGATCATTATTATTACCACTAATTGGGTCAATTATTCCAATTATAAGGAAATTAAACTTGTTATGACTTAATGTTTACTGTAGTTGGTTTAAAAAATAAATCGAGGAATTAAAATATATCCCTTATCAATTCAGTCCAGCACTATCTGGTCAAAACTGAGGCAAAAATAAGAAACAGGTGGTGTCAAGACCACAAGGAACAAGAGCAATCCTCTCTTGCTTTTTTTCTCCCTTTATGGTTAGTGAGTGGCCTTATAGGATTGTTTATGTCAGATTTCTGACCTAGAAGAAAAATTTATTTATGTACTGACAGCAGTTTGGAGGACCTTAGAAGCAATCAGCATGGTGCAAGTTGGAAGCATCCCTGAGCTATGGCTAGAGAAGTGTGTATGCTAATAAAATATAATACCCTATTCACAAATTATGTTTCTAGGCTTGTGATGCTCCACATCACAGTAGTAAAGAATCTTCTTGTAATTTCTGGAATTGCATCATTTTACTTAACCTCTATGAGCATTAGTTTTCTTCTCTGAAAATGAGGACAATATCAGTACCTCATATGCTTGATCTGAGAAATGAAAGAGTAAAACTCTAAATTAAATAGAACAGTGCCTGAAATGTAACAAATGGTATTGACTTAATTATTAATTATTAAGATATCATATTCATATTCATATTCATGTCTTATAAGATACAGCAAGTTTCAACAGTGCCTGACTGTACAGTTCTTGGCCTTACTTTCTTAACTTGGCTGCATGTTTGAAGGAGCCCTCTAAAAGTTCAGGTCCCTGAGGTTTCCAAAATTAATAGGCATTTGAGGTTTTCCCCCAACTTCCATTTTTGGCCACATAAATTCCACATGAATCAGTAATGGCAACAATACTACATTGCCTCCTTTAAGATTTTCACTAATTTAACAGCATTGAATATCTCAGGTTGATGGAAACATTGGAAGGAAGAACAAGAAGTGATTTTAGGCATTTTCATACCAGTGTATCATTATGGGATAATCTGATTTTCCTAATATCAGTGGTGTTCCCATACTTACATCCTCCCTGTCTTTTACTGTTTTTGTTGTTGTTATTGTTTTCTTTTACCTGAGTGAACATTTCAATAAGTTTCTTGGAGTTGCATAGATGGTGGTAGGCAATAAGATTACATAGCATATAATCAAGTAATAGTAGATGGTCCTTTCTAAGAGAGGTAAGAGGGACTAATTTGTGAGGTTTGACGCTTTATAAAAGGTAGACTGTGGGTTGCCAATAGTGACCTTAAAGATGAGCAAAAAGAGTGGAGATATAAACAATTGAGGGGTTGGCACTAAAATGAAGAACCATGGAGAAAAGGACACATATATTTAAAGTGAGATAAGCTGACATATTGTTTTTTAAATTTAATTATTTTTATTAACATATAATGTATTATTTGCCCAAGGGTACAGGTCTGTGAATCATCAGGCTTACACATTTCACAGTACTCACCAAAAAACATATCCTCCCCAATGTCCACAGCCCAACCACCCTCTCCCTCTCCCTCCCAGCAACCCTCAGTTTGTTTTGTGAGATTAAGAGTCTCTTATGGTTTGTCACCCTCCCGATCCCATCTTGTTTCATTTTTTCCTTCCCTACCCACCAAGCCCCCTCACCCTGCCTCTCAAATTCCGCATATCAGAGAGATCATATGATAATTGTCTTTCTCTGATTGACTTATTTTGATCATATGATAATTGTCTTTCTCGGATTGACTTATTATGCTCAGAGCACAATACCCTCTAGTTCCATCCATGTCGTTGTTGCAAATGGCAAGATTTCATTTCTTTTGATGGCTGCATGGTATTATATATATATATAATCACTTATTCTTTATCCATTTATCTGTTGATTGACATCTAGGTGTCTTTCCATAGTTTGGCTCTTGTGGACGTCGCTGCTATGAATATTCAGGTGGACATGCCCCTTCAGATCGCATTTGTATTTTTAGGGTATATATCCAGTAGTGCAATTGCTGGGTCGTAGGGTAGCTCTATTGTCAACTTTTTGAGGAACTACCATGCTGTTCTCTAGAGTGGTTGCACCTGCTTGCATTCCCACCAAAAGTGTAGGAGGGTTCCCCTTTCTCCACATCCTTGCCAACATCTATCCTTTCCTGACTTGTAAATTTTAGCTATTCTGACTGGTATGAGGTGGTATCCCACTGTGGTTTTGATTTGTATCTCCCTGATGCTGAGTGATGTTGAGCACTTTTTCATGTGTCTGTTGGCCCTCTGGGTGTCTTCTTTGAAGAAATGTCTGCTCATATCTTCTGCCCATTTCTTAATCGGATTATTTGTTCTTTGGGTGTTGAGTTTGATAAGTTATTTCTAGATTTTCGATACTAGCCCTTTATCTGATATGTCATTTGTGAATATCTTCTCCCATCTGTCAGTTGTCTTTTGGTTTTGTTGACTGTTTCCTTTAAAAGTATAGGAAACAGTCTTTTAAAAGTATTGATGAAGTGAAAGATTTTAATCTTGATGAAGTCCCAGTGGTTCATTTTTGCCCTTGTTTCCCCTGCCTTTGGTGATGTTTCTAGGAAGACGTTGCTATGGCTGAGGTCTCAGAGGTTACTTCCTGTGTTCTCCTAAAGGATTTTGATGGTTTTCTGTCTTACATTGAGGTCTTTCATCCATTTGGAGTCTATTTTTGTGTGTGGTGTAAGGAAAAGGTCCAATTTCATTCTTCTGCATGTGGCTGTCCAATTTTGCCAACACCATTTATTGAAAAGATTGTCTTTTTTCCATTGGACATTCTTTCCTGCTTTGTCGAAGATTAGTTGATCATAGAGTTGAGGGTCCATTTCTGGTTTCTCTATTCTGTTCCATTGATCGATGTGTCTGCTTTTGTGCCAGTACTATACTGTCAGGTGATTACAGATTTGTAATAGAGCTTGAAGTCTGGAATCGACCCCACCAACTTTGGCTTTCTTTTTCAATATTCCTTTGGCTATTCAAGGCCTTTTCTGGTTCCATTAAAATTTTAGGATTATTCCATTTCGTTGAAAAAAATGGATGGGATTTTGATAGGGATTGCATTAAATGTGTAGATTGCTTTAGTAACCTTGGATTTTTTTTTTTTTTTGGTCAACAATGTCTTATTTATTTTTTTTATAAACATATAATGTATTTTTATCCTCAGTAGTACAGGTCTGTGAATCGCCAGGTTTACACACTCCACAGCACTCACGAGAGCACATACCCTCCCCAATGTCCATAACCCCCTCCCCCTCTCCCAACCCCACCTTCCCCCAGCAACCCCCAGTTTGTTTTGAGAGATTAAGAGTCCCTTACAGTTTGTTTCCCTCCCAATCCCATCTTGTTTCATTTATTCTTCTATCCGCCTAACCCCCCATGTTGCATCTCCACGTCCTCATATCAGGGAGATGATATGATAGTTGTCTTTCTCCAATTGACTTATTTCACTAAGCATGATACACTCTAGTTCCATCCACGTCGTCGCAACTGGTAAGATTTCATTTATTTTGATGGCTGCATAGTATTCCATTGTGTATATATACAATATCTTCTTCATCCATTCATCTGTTGATGGACATCTAGGTTCTTCCCATACTTTGGCTATTGTAGATATTGCTGCTATAAACATTAGGGTACACGTGCCCCTTCGGATCACTACGTTTGTATCTTTAGGGTAAATACCCAGTAGTGCAATTGCTGGGACACAGGGTAGTTCTATTTTCAACATTTTGAGGAACTTCCATGCTGTTTTCCAGAATGGTTGCACCAGCTTGCATTCCCACCAACAGTGGAGGAGGGTTCCACTTTCTCCGCATCCTCGCCAGCATCTGTCATTTCCTGACTTGTTAATTTTAGCCATTCTGTCTGGTGTGAGGTGATATCTCATTGTGGTTTTGATTTGTATTTCCCTGATGCCGAGTGATGTGGAGCACTTTTTCATGTGTCTGTTGGCCATCTGGATGTCTTCTTTGCAGAAATGTCTGTTCATGTCCTCTGCCCATTTCTTGATTGGATTGTTTGTTCTTTAGGTGTTGAGTTTGCTAAGTTCCTTATAGATTTTGGACACTAGTCCTTTATCTGATATGTCGTCTGCAAACATCTTCTCCCATTCTGTCAGTTGTCTTTTGGTTTTGTTAACTGTTTCCTTTGCTGTGCAAAAGCTTTTGATCTTGAGGAAATCCCAATAGTTCATTTTTGCCCTTGCTTCCCTTGCCTTTTCCAATGTTCTTAGGAAGATGTTGCTGCGGCTGAGGTTGAAGAGGTTGCTGCCTGTGTTCTCCTCAAGGATTTTGATGGATTCCTTTCTAACATTGAGGTCCTTTATCCATTTTGAGTCTATTTTCATGTGTGGTGTAAGGAGTGGTCCAATTTCATTTTTCCGCATGTGGCTGTCCAATTTTCCCAGCACCATTTATTGAAGAGACTGTCTTTTTTCCATTGGACATTCTTTCCTGCTTTGTTGAAGATTAGTTGACCATAGAGTTGAGGGTCTATTTCTGGGATCTCTATTCTGGTCCACTGATCTATGTGTCTGTTTTTGTGCCAGTACAATGCTGTCTTGTTGATGACAACTTTGTAATAGAGCTTGAAGTCGGAATTGTGATGCCACCAACTTTGGCTTTCTTTTTCAATATTCCTTTGGCTATTCGAGGTCTTTTCTCATATAAATTTGAGGATTATTTGTTCCATTTCTTTGAAAAAAATGGATGGGATTTTGATAGGGATTGCATTAAATGTGTAGATCGCTTTAGATAGCATAAACATTTTCACAATATTTATTCTTCCAATCCAGGAGCATGGAACATTTTTCCATTTCTTTGTGTCTTCCTCAATTTCTTTCATGAGTACTTTATAGTTTTCTGCATATAGATTCTTAGCCTCTTTGGTTAGGTTTATTCCTAGGTGTCTTATAGTTTTTGGTGCAATTGTAAATGGGATTGACTCCTTAATTTCTCTTTCTTCTGTCTTGTTGTTGGTGTACAGAAATGCACCTGATTTCTGTGCACTGATTTTATATCCTGACACTTGACTGAATTCCTGTATGAGTTCTAGCAGTTTTGGAGTGGAGTCTTTTGGGTTTTCCACATATAGTATCAAATCATCTGCGAAGAGTGATAGTTTGACTTCTTCTTTGCCGATTTGGATGCCTTTAATTTCTTTTCGTTGTCTGATTGCTGAGCCTAGGACTTCTAGTACTATGGAATAGCAGTGGTGATAATGGACATCCCTGCCGTGTTCCTGACCTTAATGGAAAAGCTTTCAGTTTTTCTCCATTGAGAATGATATTTGCGGTGGGTTTTTCATAGATGGCTTTGATAATATTGAGGTATGTGCCCTCTATCCCTACACTTTGAAGACTTTTGATCAGGAAGGGATGTTGTACTTTGTCAAATGCTTTTTCAGCATCTATTGAGAGTATCATACGGTTCTTGTTCTTTCTTTTATTAATGTGTTGTATCACACTGATTGATTTGCAGATGTTGAACCAACCTTGCAGCCCTGGAATAAATCCCACTTGGTCGTGGTGAATAATCCTTTTAATGTACTGTTGAGTCCTATTGGCTAGTATTTTGGTGAGAATTTTTGCATCTGTGTTCATCAAGGATATTGATCTGTAGTTCTCTTTTTTGGTGGGATCCTTGTCTGGTTTTGGGATCAAGGTGATGCTCGCCTCATAAAATGAGTTTGGAAGTTTTCCTTCCATTTCTATTTTTTGGAACAGTTTCAGGAGAATAGGAATTAGTTCTTTTTTAAATGTTTGGTAGAATTCCCCTGGGAAGCGATCTGGCCTGGGCTTTTGTTTGTTTGGAGATTTTTGATGACTGTTTCAATCTTCTTACTGGTTATGGGCCTGTTCAGGTTTTCTATTTCTTCCTGGTTCAGTTGTGGTAGTTTATATGTCTCTAGGAATGCATCCATTTCTTCTAGATTGTCAAATTTGTTGGCATAGAGTTTCTCATAGTATGTTCTTATAATTGTCTATGTTTCTTTAGTGTTAGTTCTGATCTCTCCTCTTTCATTCATGATTTTATTTATTTGGGTCCTTTCTCTTTTCTTTTTGATGAGTCTGGCCAGGGGTTTATCAATCTTATTGATTCTTTCAAAGAACCAGCTCCTAGTTTCATTGATTTGTTCTATTGTTTTTTTCGTTTCTATTTCATTGCTTTCTGCTCTGATCTTTATGATTTCTCTTCCCCTGCTGGGTTTAGGGTTTCTTTCTTGTTCTTTCTCCAGCTCCTTTAGGTGTAGGGTTAGGTTGTGTACTTGAGACCTTTCTTGTTTCTTGAGAAAGGCTTGTACCGCTATATATTTTCCTCTCACGACTGCCTTTGTAGTGTCCCACAGATTTTGAACCATTTTTCATTATCATTTGTTTCCATGAACTTTTTCAATTCTTCTTTAATTTCCTGGTTGACCCATCCATTCTTTAGAAGGATGCTGTTTAGTCTCCATGTATTTGTGTTCTTTCCAGCTTTCTTCTTGTGATTGAGTTCTAGCTTCAGAGCATTGTGGTCTGAAAACATTCAGGCAATGATCCTAATCTTTTGATAATTGAGACCAGATTTGTGACCCAGGATGTGATTCTATTCTTGAGAATGTTCCATGTGCACTAGAGAAGAATGTGTATTCTGTTGCTTTGGGATGAAATGTTCTGAATATATCTGTGATGTCCTTCTGGTCCAGTGTGTCATTTAAGGCCTTTATTTCCTTGTGGATCTTTTGCTTGGATGATCTGTCCATTTCATTGAGGGGAGTGTTAAAGTCCCTTACTATTATTGTATTATTATTGATGTGTTTCTTTGATTTTGTTATTAATTGGTTTATATAGCTGTCTGCTCCCACTTTAGGGGCATAGATATTTAAAATTGTATCTTCTTGTGGGACAGACCCTTTGAGTATGACATAGTTTCCTTCCTCATCTCTTATTATAGTCTTTGGCTTAAAATCTAATTGATCTGATATAAGGATTGCCACCCCAGCTTTCTTCTGATGTCCATTAGCATGGTAAATTATTTTCCACCCCCTCACTTTAAATCTGGATGTCTTCGCATCTAAAATGAGTTTCTTGTAGGTAACATATAGATGGATTTTGTTTTTTTATTCATTCTGATACCCTGTGTCTTTTGATTGGGGCATTTAGCCCATTAACATTCAGGGTAACTATTGAGAGATATGAATTTAGTGCCATCATACTGCCTGTAAGGTGACTGTTACTGTATATTGTCCCTGTACCTTTCTGATCTACTACTTTTAGACTCTCTCTTTGCTTAGAGGACCCCTTTCAATATTTCCTGGAGAGCTGGTTTGGTGTTTGCAAATTCTTTCAGTTTTTGTTTGTCCTGGAAGCTTTTGATCTCTCCTTCTATTTTCAATGATAGCCTAGCTGGATAGAGTATTCTTGGCTGCATGTTTTTCTCGTTGAGTGCTCTGAATATATCATGCCAGGTCTTTCTTGCCTGCCAGGTCTCTGTGGATAAGTCTGCTGCCAATCTAATATTTTTACCATTGTATGTTATAGACTTCTTTTCCCGGGCTGCTTTCAGGATTTTCTCTTTGTCACTAAGACTTGTAAATTTTGCTACTGTTGACGGGGTGTGAGCCTATTCTTTTTAATTTTGAGGGGGGTTCTCTGCACCTCCTGGATTTTAATGCTTGTTCCCTTTTCCACATTAGGGAAATTCTCTCCAATAATTCTCTCCAGTATACCTTCTGCTCCCCTCTCTCTTTCTTCTTCTTCTGGAATCCCAATTATTCTAATGTTGTTTCATCTTATGGTGTCACTTATCTCTCGAATTATCCCCTCATGGTCCAGTAGTTGTTTGTCCCTCTTTTGCTCAGATTCTTTATCTCTGTCATTTGGTCTTCTATATCACTAATTCTTTCTTCTGCGTCATTTATCCTAGCAGTGAGAGCCTCCATTTTTTATTGCACCTCATTAATATCTTTTTTTATTTCAGCTTGGTTAGATTTTAGTTCTTTAATTTCTCCAGAAAGGGCTTTTATATGTCCAGAGAGGGTTTCTCTAATATCTTCCATGCCTTTTTTGAGTCCGGCTAGAACGTTCAGAATCGTCATTCTGAACTCTTGATCTGACATATTACCAATGTCTGTGTTGATTAAGTCCTTAGCTTTCGATACTGCCTCTTGTTCTTTTGTTTGTGGTGATTTTTCCCACCTTGTCATTTTGACCAGATAAGAGGATATGAAGGATCAAATAAAATACTTAAAGGGTGGCAAGGACCCCAGAAAAGTGCGCTGTAACCAAATCAGAAGAGACTCCAAATCGGGGGAGGGGAGGAAGGGGATAAAAAGAGGTTCAGAAAAAAAAATTTTTTAAATAAAAAATAAAACAAATTTAAAAAAATATAAAAAAGACAGAAAAAAATATATATTTTAGATAAACTACTCAAAAAACCTTTAAAAAAGAAAACGGTAAAAGTTTTAAAAAATTTAGCAGAAGAAGAAAAAAGAAAGAAAAAAAATTGAAAAAAAAATTGAATTAACCGCAAGACTAAAGAATCATGGGGAGAAAGCCATGAGTTCAGTGTTTTGCTTTGTCCTCCTCTGGAATTCCGCTGCTGTCCTAGGTATTGAACCTGCTTTGTTGATAGATGAACTTCGTCCTGGCTGGAAATTTTGTTGATCTTCTGGGGGAGGGGCCTGTTGTAGTGACTCTCAAGTGTCTTTGCCCGAGGTGGAATTACACCGCCCTTACTGGGGGCCGGACTAAGTAATCTGCTCGGGTTCGCTTTCGGGAGCTTCTGTTCCCTGAACGCTTTCCATAGAGTTCCGGAGGATGGGAATGAAAATGGAAGCCTCCCAGTCTCTGGCCCGGAGGAGCCGAGGGCCTGGGCCCCCACTCCTCAGTGCGCCCCCAGAGAACAGCACCCAATCACTCCCGTATCCCCGGCCTCCAGCTGCGCTCCGAGCTCACCCAGTCTTCGATCGGTTCAAGGTAACCCTGAACTGAGAACTCAGTCCTTGGCTCTGTCTCTGTAGCCAGCTTCTCTGTTCTAATACCTGGGAGCTCTGCGACACTCTGATACCCCTGATCATTCTGTGACCCTGCAGGACCTGGGGCCACGCTGACCCTGTGTGGGCTTCACCCCGTTTTTGCCTCTGGAGCAATGTCCCTCAGTGGAACAGAGTTTTAAAAGTTCTGATTTTGAGCTCTGTTTCTCCACCGCTTGCCGGGAGCCAGCCCCTCCCCCCGCTGTCTATCTTCCCACCGATTTGGATTCACTTCTCCTCCAGTCCTACCTTTCAGAAAGTGGTTGATTTTCTGTTTCTAGAATTGCTGCTCTTCTTCTCTTCAGTCTCCTATTGGCTTTGTAGGTGTTTGCAAATGTTTAGATAAGCTATCGAGCTGATCTCCTGCTACCTGATGTAGTCTCAGCCTGCTACTTCTCTGCCATCTTGACTCCTCCAACCTTAGATATTTTCACAATATTTATTCTTCCGATCCATGAGAATGGAACATTTTTCCATTTAGTTGAGTATTCCTCAATTTCTTTCATGAGTACTTTATAGTTTTCTGAGTACAGATTCTTTGCCTCTTTGGTTAGGTGTATTCCTAGGTATCTCAGGGTTTGGGGTGCAATTGTAAATGATATTGACTCCTTAATTTCTCTTTCTTCTGTCTTGTTGTTGGTGTACAGAAATGCACCTGATTTCTGTGCACTGATTTTATATCCTGACACTTTACTGAATTCCTGTATGAGTTCTAGAAGTTTTGGAGTGGAGTCTTTTGGGTTTTCCACATATAGTACCAAATCATCTGCGAAGAGTGATAGTTTGACTTCTTCTTTGCCGATTTGGATGCCTTTAATTTCTCTTCGTTGTCTGATTGCTGAGCCTAGGACTTCTAGTACTATGGAATAGCATAGTACTAGACATCCCTGCCGTGTTCCTGACCTTAATGGAAAAGCTTTCAGTTTTTCTCCATTGAGAATGATATTTGCAGTGGGTTTTTCATAGATGCCTTTGATGATATTGAGATATGTGCCCTCAAACCTTCAAAACTTTGAAGAGTTTTGATCATGAAAGAATGCTGTACTTTGTCAAATGCTTTTTTAGCATCTATGAGAGTATCATATGGTTCTTGTTCTTTCTTTTTTTAATGTATTGTATCACATTGATTGATTTGTGGATGTTGAACCAACCTTGCAGCCCTGGAATAAATCCCACTTGGTCGTGGTGAATAGTCCTTTTAATGGAATCCTATTGGCCAGTATTTTGATGAGAATTTTCATATCCATGTTCATCAAGGATATTGGTCTGTAATTCTCTTTTTTGATGGGGTTTTTGTCTGGTTTTGGGATCAAGGTTATGCTAGCCTCATAAAATGAGCTTGGAAGTTTTCCTTCCATTTCTATTTTTCAGAACAGTTTCAGGAGAATAGGTATTAATTCTTCTTTCAGTGTTTGGTAGAATTCCCTATGGACACCATCTGGCCATGGCTCTTGTTTGTTGGAGATTTTTGATGAATCTTTCAGTCTCCTTACTGGTTATGGGTCTGTTTAGGTTTTCTATTTCTTCCTGGTTCAGTTGTGGTAGTTTACATAGCTCTAGGAATGCATCCATTTCTTCCAGATTGTCAAATTTGCTGGTATGTCATTGCTCATAATTCGTTCTTATAATTGTTTGTATTTATATATATTTTATATATATATATATATATATATATATATATATATTTGTATTTATATAATTGTTTGTATTCTGTCATTCATGATTTTATTTATTTGGGTCCTTTTTCTTTTCTTTTTGATCAGTCTGGCCAGGGGTTTATCAATCTTATTAATTCTTTCAAGAACCAGGTTCTAGTTTCATTGATTTGTTCTACTGTTCTTTTGATTTCTATTTCATTGATTTCTACTCTGATCTTTATTATTTCCCTTCTCCTGCGGGATTTAGGCATTCTTTGCTGTTTTTTCCTCCAGCTTCTTTAGGTGTAGGGTTACATTGTGTACTTGAGACCTTTCTTGTTTCTTGAGAAAGACTTGTTTGGCTATATGCTTTCCTCTCAGAACTGCCTTTCCTGTGTCCCACAGATTTTGAATAGCTGTGTTTTCATTATCATTTGTTTCCATGAATTTTTTCAATTCTTTAATTTCCTGGTTGACCCATTCATTCTTTTTTTTTTAATATTTTATTTATTTGACAGAGAGAGAGGTCACAAGCAGGCAGAGGGGCAGGCAGAGAGAGAGGGAGAAACAGGCTCCCCACTGAGCAGAGAGCCCAATACGGGGCTCGATCCCAGGACCCTGGGATCATGACCCGAGCCGAAGGCAGAGGCCCAAACCACTGAGCCACCCAGGCGCCCCGACCCATTCATTCTTTAGTAGAAAGCCCCCATGTATTTGAGTTCTTTCCAACTTTCCTCTTGTGATTGAGTTCTAGCTTCAGAGTATTGTGGTCTGAAAATATGAAGGGAATGATCCCAGTCTTTGATACCAGTTGAGACCTGTTGTGACCCAGGATGTGATCTGTTCTGGAGAATGTCCCATGTGCACTAGAGAAAAATGTGGATTCTGTTGCTTTGGGGTGGAATGTTCTGAATATATCTGTGATGTCTGTCTTGTCCAGTGTGTCATTGGAAGTCTTTATTTCCTCGTTGATCTTTTGCTTGGATGATCTGTCCATTTCAGTGAGGGGGGTGTTAAAGTCCTCTACTTACATTGTATTATTGTTGATGTGTTTCTTTCATTTTGTCATTAATCAGTTTATATATTTGGCTGCTCCCATGTTAGGCGCATAGATATTTAAAACTGTTAGATCTTCTTGTTGGACAGACCCTTTAAGTATGATATAGTGTTCTTTCTCAACTCTTGTTATAGTCTTTGGCTTGAAATCTAATTTATCTGATATAAGGATTGTCAAACAAGCTTTCTTTTGATACTATTAGCATGGTAAATTGTTTTCCACCTCCTCTCCTTAAATCTGGAGGTGTCTTTGGGTCTAAAATGAGTTTCTTGTTGACAGCATATTGATGGATCTTGATTTTTTTTTTAATCAATTCTGATACTCTGTTTCTTTTAATTGGGGGCATTTCGCCCATTTACATTCAAGGTAACCATTGAAAGATATGAATGTAATGCCATTGTATTGCCTGTAAGGTGATTGCTACTGTATACTGTCTCTGTTCCTTTCTTTTTTTTTTTTATTTGTTTATTTTCAGCGTAACAGTGTTCATTGTTTTTGCACCACACCCAGTGCTCCATGCAGTACGTGCCCTCCCTATTCTCCACCACCTGGTTCCTCAATCTCCGAGCCTCCGCCCCTTCAAAACCCTCTGGTTGTTTTTCAGAGTCCATAGTCTCCCATAGTTCATCTCCCCTTCCAGTTTCCCTCAACTCCCTCTCCTCCCCATATCCCCATGTCCTCCATGTTCTTTGTTATGCTCCACAAATAAGTGAGACCATATGATATTTGACTCTCTCTGCTTGACTTATTTCGCTCAGCATAATCTCTTCCAGTCCCGTCTATGTTGCTACAAAAGTTGGGTATTCATCCTTTCTGATGGAGGCATAATACTCCATCGTGTATATGGACCACATCTTCCTTATCCATTCATCCATTGAAGGGCATCTTGGTTCTTTCCACAGTTTGGCGACTGTGGCTATCTACTACTTTTAGGCTCTCTCTTTGCTTAGAGGACCACTTTCAATATTTCCTATAGGACTGGCTTGGTGTTTGCAAATTCTTTTAATTTTTGTTTGTCCTGGAATCTTTTTATCTCTCCTTCTATTTTCAATTACAGCCTAGCTGGATATAGTATTTTTGACTGCATATTTTGCTTGGTTAGTGCTCTGAATATATCACACTAGCTCTTTATGGCCTGCCAGGTCTCTGTGGGTAAGTGTGCTGCCAATATAATATTTCTACCATTGTATACAGACTTCTTGTCCCAAGTGGCTTTCTTGATTTTCTTTGTCACTAAGACTGGTAACTTTTACTATCAGATGACGGGGTGTGGACCTATTTTTATTGATTTTGAGTGGAATTCTCTGTGCCTCCTGGATTTTGATGCTTGTTCCCTTTGCCATATTAGGGAAATTCTCTAATATAATTTGTTCCAATATACCTTCTGCTCCCCCTTTCTCTTTCGTCTTCTTCTGGGATCCTAATTATTCTAATATTGTTTCATCTTATATTATCACTTATCTCTTGAATTCTCCCCTCATGGTCCAGTAGTTGTTTGTCTCTCTTTTGCTCAGCTTCTTTATTCTCCATCATTTGGTCTTCTATATCACTAATTCTCCCTTCTGCCTCACTTATCCTAGCAGTAAGAGCCTCCAGTTTTGATTGCACCTCATTAATAGCTTTTTTGATTTCAACTTGGTTAGATTTTAGTTCTTTTATTTCTCCAGAAAGGGTTTTTTTTTCCTCCCAAAAGGGATTCTCTGATATCTTCCATGCCTTTTTTGAGCCCAGCTAGCACCTTGAGAATCATCGTTCTGAACTCTAGTTCTGACATATTACCAATGTCCATATTGATTCCATATTGATTAGGTCCATAATCATTGGTAGTGCCTCTTGTTCTTTGTGTGTGTGTGTGTGTGCATGAATTTTTCTGCCTTGTCATTTTATCCAGATAAGAATATATGAATAAGTGAATAAAATACTAAAAGTGTGGCAATTACCCCAGAAAAATATACACTAACCAAATCAGAAGAGACCCAAAACCGGGGCAGGGGGGAATAAAATTTAAAAAATAAAAAAATAAAAAATAAAAATGTGTATATATATTAGACTGGTGAATAGAACAGAGCCACCCAGTTGATTTGGGGTGTATTCTGGTCTCTTAGAAGAAACTACCTCCCAACATTTTAAAGAAAGAAAAGCTCATATATATACAAAAATTATGATAAACTCAATGAAGAGATGGAATATCACTATAAAAATGAAATTTAAAAAAATTCTAAAAAAGGAATTTATAAGATAAGTTGGTTAGAAAAAGAATAAAAAGAGGAGAGAATGTGATCAGGCTGGAGAACAAAGCCATGTGCTAGATTTAGGGTATATTTTGATTTATTAGAAGAAATTTTATCCCAATATTTTAAAGAAAAAAAAAACCTATATGTATACAAAAAATAAGGTTAAATTATATGAAGGGATAAAATATGATTATAACAATGAGAATTTTAAAAGATTTTTCTAAAAAAGGCATTGTTAAGATAAAATAGTTAAAAATGTTGATATTGGGGAAATTAAAAAAATAGAATAAGAAAAAATAAAATTAAAAAAATTTAACTTTGCGAGACTAAAGGATCTTTGGGAAAAAAAAAAAAAACATGAATTCTATGCGTTGCTTTTCCCTAGCTCTGGAGTTCCGCAGTTCCTGTTGATGAGTGAACTTGGTCTTCACTGGATATTTTTGCTGATCTTCTGGGGGAGGGACATGTTGCAATGATTCTCAAAAGTCTTTGCCTGGGGTGGAATTGCATTGCCCTTGCCAGGGGCCAGGCTGAGTAATCTTCTTGTTTCCCTCTTGGTAGCTTTTGTTCCTTGAATGCTTTCCATAGAGCTTTGGAGGACAGGAATGAAAATGGCAAGGTACCAATCTCTGGCCTAGAGGAGCTGAGAGCTAAGGCTCCCACTCTTCAGTGTGCCCTTGGAGAGAAGCAGTCAATCCCTCTCATCAACCTGGTTTCTGGTCGCACTCTGTGCTCACCGAGCCTATGACCAAGCATTTCTATCTCTGGCACATGCCCTATATGGAGTCTCCAAACCCAGTAGATTCCTGCTGCGTACTCCCATGCCTGCTCCTCCCAGAGGAGGAAGGCGAGTCTTCCCGGGTCTGGCACTTGTGTGATCCCTATTCAAAGAGCAGTGACCCGACTGTGCCTTAGATCACGTTTTACCCCAAGCTGAGAGCTCACTGTTCAGCTCTGTTTCTGTACCTGGCTTCCTGGCTCTGACACCCGGCAGCTCTGCCACTCTCAGACACCTCTGGTGTTTCTGTGACCCTATGGTTCCTGAGACCACACTCTTCCCGTGAGGGTTCCACCCCCGCTTAACTCCTAGAGTGATGTCCCTTAGTGGAGCAGACTTCTAAAACTTCTGATTTTGTGCTCCACTACTCCATCACTTGCTGGAAGCCAGCCCCTCCCCCACAGTCTATCTTCTCATCACTTCGGATTCACTTCTCTGCATGTCCTACTTTCCAGAAAGTGGTCAAATTTTTGTTCCTAGAGTTGTTGCTCTTCTTCTCTTCTATCTCCTGTTGAGTTTGTAGGTGTTTAGAATGGTTTGAAAACTACCTCGTTGAACTCTTGGAACCTAATGATATTTTAATTTGCTACTCCTCTTCCATCTTGCTTCCTCCTGGGCTGACATATTATTACTTGTCATGCGATAGAAACTTTCTTTCCCATTTCCTCTCTAGATAGTATATCTTATGTCAACTCAAAAGCACCTTGCAGAACTAAAACTACTGAGGGGGGAATCAGGTTTGCCACATCTGCAGTTTTTCAGACAGCAGGAAATTATGTAATAACTATCAAAGTCGCTTTGATTATTGTGATTTCAGCAGAAATAACTATATTCTCTTTTTAACTCCTAGGCAAATGTGGAAAACTCATGGTTCACAAATGGAGGGAAATATTTATTTTTATGTCACATTATTGGTCACCAATCATTGAACCATCATATTCTAAGTTCTGTAATCTACGTGCACTAACTCTGTGGTAAAGGGTAAAACACTGGGGAATATTTTAAAGTCCCAAAGTCTAGACCATCCACACAGCATTAAGTGATTTTCGGAATATCAGTGGAGGTGCTAGTATTTTTTTAAAGCTCACCTGGTGATTCTAGTCTGCAACAAAGAGGCATTTTGTCATTGCTCATGGTCTCCAAAGAAGCTGACTGTTTTGAAAGATTTCTGGAAAATAAGATTGCTCTATCTCTTATGTGAACTTCATATTCTCAGCCAAATTGGTCAAAAAAACAATTCACAATTTTCCATTATTTCGTTGTTCCCAGCAAATTGATTTAAGAAACTGTTAGAGTGAAGTACCACAGTTTGTATTTGCATATTATTTTCATATTAAAATAACCTAGAATGAAATCTATAATGTATAGAATCACCATTAGCTAAAAAGACAGTGATTCAAAGTATTGAGAAATCTATATATAAATTTGCATTCTGACTTTTAATAATCCTTTCTTCATATGTTTATATTTTGAATCAATTTTATTTAGCAACCCTTTATGTTTTGGGGAGAGCCATTTATTGTTTATGGTTGTCTTTAATAGAGATACATAATCTACTTAATTCTTTTATGGCATTGATAATTGTAAATACCGGGAACATCAACATGTCAGGTATTTATAATACATCTGGAAGGAGTTGCCAGTGTCTGAAAATTACGGCTCATTATTAGCTTTGCACAACATAATGAGGTGGAATTTTAGTGAAATGGAAATACTAATTTTATTTTCATGTGTGTGTGTGTATATATTAATTTATTTATTTATTTATTTATGGATGAGAATCATGCAGTCTTACTATGGATTGTACTAAATTACCAACAAAGAGCTCCTGGTTTAATTATACACGAATCACCTCTTGTCTCCAACCTATGCTCTTCAGAACTTCTGGTTCTCAATCTTGGGGACACACTGGGATCACTGATGAGTTGTTTTTTGTTTTTTTGTTTTTTGTTTTAATTTGACTGACAGAGATCACAAGCAGGCAGATAGGCAGGCAGAGAGAGAGGAGGAAGCAGGCTCCCTGCTGAGCAGAGAGCCCTATGCAGGGCTTAATCCCAGGACCCTGGGATCATGACATGAGCCGAAGGCAGAGGCTTTAACCCACTGAGCCACCCAGGCGCCCCCATCTGATGAGTTTTAAAAAATACTGATGCTGGGTCTCACTACCAGAGATTCATACTTAATTTATTTGCTAGACAGTTTCTGGCAAAGCCATTTCTAAAATTCATACCTAGTTAAAGTATGTTTTGTCCAAGATACTCTTCATTGAAATTCCACATATAAAGAAGATTTTTCTGATAAATTAAGAGACTTAATTTTTTTTTCTTTTAGGACTATAAATGAAATAGTTTTTTAAAGGTACAAATGGTATTAAAAATAAGAGTTTTCTGCATTGAGAATATCATGACTTTTCATATGCAGAAACATATCCAAATATATAAGTACTATGTATGAGTTTGTAACTGTGTAATTATATACACATAAAAAGATATGTGTCTTTATGTATACATACATAAATACAGCTACAGTGTATTAATTACTGTAGCTCCTAACTAAATTTTACTGTCATGCAGGACAAGTTTCCTCACCTTATTCTTTCCTTTCTTTTTTTTTTTCCCATTTTATTTATTTTTTCAGCGTAACAGTATTCATTCTTTTTGCACAACACCCAGTGCTCCATGCAAAACGTGCCCTCCCCATTACCCACCACCTGTTCCACCAACCTCCCACCCCTGACCCTTCAAAACCCTCAGGTTGCCCCAACCTCCCACCCCTGACCCTTCAAAACCCTCAGATTGTTTTTCAGAGTCCATAATCTCTTATGCTTCGCCTCCCCTCCCCAATGTCCATAGCCCCCTCCCCCTTTCCCAATCCCACCTCCCCCCAGCAACCCCCAGTTTGTTTTGTGAGATTAAGAGTCATTTATGGTTTGTATCCCTCCCAATCCCATCTTGTTTCATTTATTCTTCTCCTATCCCCCTACCCCCCCATGTTGCATCTCCACGTCCTCATATCAGGGAGATCATATGATAGTTGTCTTTCTCCGATTGACTTATTTCACTAAGCATGATACCCTCTAGTTCCATCCACGTCGTCGCAAATGGCAAGATTTCATTTCTTTTGATGGCTGCATAGTATTCCATTGTGTATATATACCACCTCTTCTTTATCCATTCATCTGTTGATGGACATCTAGTTTCTTTCCATAGTTTGGCTATTGTAGACATTGCTGCTATAAACATTCGGGTACATGTGCCCCTTCGGATCACTATGTTTGTATCTTTAGGGTAAATACCCAGTAGTGCAATTGCTGGGTCATAGGGTAGTTCTATTTTCAACATTTTGAGGAACCTCCATGCTGTTTTCCAGAGTGGTTGCACCAGCTTGCATTCCCACCAACAGTGGAAGAGGGTTCCCCTTTCTCCACATCCTCTCCAGCATCTGTCATTTCCTGACTTGTTAATTTTAGCCATTCTGACTGGTGTGAGGTGATATCTCATTGTGGTTTTGATTTGTATTTCCCTGATGCCGAGTGATGTGGAGCACTTTTTCATGTGTCTGTTGGCCATCTGGATGTCTTCTTTGCAGAAATGTCTGTTCATGTCCTCTGCCCATTTCTTGATTGGATTGTTTGTTCTTTGGGTGTTGACTTTGCTAAGTTCCTTATAGATTTTGGATACTAGCCCTTTATCTGATATGTCGTTTGCAATATCTTCTCCCATTCTGTCAGTTGTCTTTTGGTTTTGTTAACTGTTTCCTTTGCTGTGCAAAAGCTTTTGATCTTGAGGAAATCCCAATAGTTCATTTTTGCCCTTGCTTCCCTTGCCTTTGCCGTTGTTCCTAGGAAGATGTTGCTACAGCTGAGGTCGAAGAGGTTGCTGCCTGGTTCTCCTCAAGGATTTTGATGGATTCCTTTCTCACATTGAGGTCCTTCATCCATTTGGAGTCTATTTTCATGTGTGGTGTAAGGAAGTGGTCCAATTTCATTTTTCTGCATGTGGCTGTCCAATTTTCCCAGCACCATTTCTTGAAGAGGCTGTCTTTTTTCCATTGGACATTCTTTCCTGCTTTGTCGAAGATTAGTTGACCATAGAGTTGAGGGTCGATTTCTGGGCTCTCTATTCCACTGATCTATGTGTCTGTTTTTGTGCCAGTACCATGCCAGTACCATGCTGTCTTGATGATGACAGCTTTGTAATAGAGCTTGAAGTCCGGAATTGTGATGCCACCAACTTTGGCTTTGTTCTTCAATATTCCTTTGGCTATTCGAGGTCTTTTCTGGTTCCATATAAATTTTAGGATTATTTGTTCCATTTCTTTGAAAAAAATGGATGGTATTTTGATAGGGATTGCATTAAATGTGTAGATTGCTTTAGGTAGCATAGACATTTTCACAATATTTATTCTTCCAATCCAGGAGCATGGAACATTTTTCCATTTTTTTGTGTCTTCCTCAATTTCTTTCATGAGTACTTTATAATTTTCTGTGTATAGATTCTTAGTCTCTTTGGTTAGGTTTATTCCTAGGTATCTTATAGTTTTGGGTACAATTGTAAATGGGATTGACTCCTTAATTTCTCTTTCTTCTGTCTTGTTGTTGGTGTACAGAAATGCAACTGATTTCTGTGCATTGATTGTATATCCTGACACTTTACTGAATTCCTGTACAAGTTCTAGCAGTTTTGGAGTGGAGTCTTTTGGGTTTTCCACATATAGTATCAAATCATCTGCGAAGAGTGATAGTTTGACTTCTTCTTTGCCAATTTGGATGCCTTTAATTTCTTTTCGTTGTCTGATTGCTGAGCCTAGGACTTCTAGTACTATGGAATAGCAGTGGTGATAATGGACATCCCTGCCGTGTTCCTGACCTTAACGGAAAAGCTTTCAGTTTTTCTCCATTGAGAATGATATTTGCGGTGGGTATGTGCTATCGTAAGTGCTGTGAAGTGTGTAAACCTGGCGATTCACAGACCTGTACCCCTGGGGATAAAAATACATTATATGTTTATTAAAAAAAAATTTGGAAGGGGAGGTGAACCATAAGAGACCATGAACTCTGGAAAACAACCTGAGGGTTTTGAAGGGTCAGGGGTGGGAGGTTGGGGGAACAGGTGGTGGGTAATGGGGAGGGCACGTTTTGCATGGAGCACTGGGTGTTGTGCAAAAACAATGAATACTGTTACGCTGAAAAAATAAATAAAATGGGGAAAAAAAAAGAATCATGGGGAGAAAGCCATGAGTTCCGTGCTTTGCCTTCTCCTCCTCTGGAATTGCTCTGCTGTCTTAGGAATTGAACCTGCTTTCTCCTTGATAGATGAACTTCGTCCTGGCTGGATATTTTGTTGATCTTCTCGGGGAGGGGCCTGTTGTAGTGACTCTCAAGTGTCTTTGCCCGAGGCGGGATTGCACTGCCCTTACCAGCGGCCGGACTAAGTAATCGGCTCAGGTTCGCTTTTGGGAGCTTCAATTCCCTGAACGCTTTCCGTAGAGTTCTGGAGGACGGGAATGAAAATGGCGGCCTCCCAGTCTCCGGCCCGGAGGAGCCGAGAGCCTGGGGCCCCACTCCTCAGTGCGCCCCCAGAGGACAGCACCCAATCACTCCCGTATCCCCAGCCTCTAGCCACGCTCTGAGCTCACCCAGCCCGCGACCAGTTCAAGGTAACACTGAGCTGAGAGTTCAGTCCTCGGCTCTGTCTCTGCAGCCGGCTTCTCAGTTCTAATACCTGCGAGCTCTCCGACACTCTGACACCCCCGATCCTTCTGTGACCCTGCGGGGCCTAGGGCCACGCTGACCCCGCGTGGGCTTCACCCTGGTTTAGCCTCTGGAGCAATGTCCCTCAGTGGAACAGACTTTTAAAAGTCCTGATTTTGTGCTCCGTTGCTCCGCCGCTTGCCGGGAGCCGGCCCCTCCCCCCACAGTCTATCTTCCCGTCGTTTTAGATTCACTTCTCCGCCAGTCCTACCTTTCAGAAAGTGGTTGATTTTCTGTTTCTAGAGTTGCTGTTCTTCTTCTCTTCGCTCTCCCGTTGGATTTGTAGGTGTTTGAAATGTTTAGATAAGCTATCGAGCTGATCTCCTGCTACCTGATGTAGTCTCAGGCTGCTACTTCTCTGCCATCTTGACTCCTCCCTCTCCTCACCTTATTCTTGTTCAGGAGTGTCTTTGCTCTTCTTTGTCCTTACTCTTTCCATACAAAACTTGAAATCAAGTTGAAAAATAGAAAGCTTTCATCACCACAAAAATAATAGAAATAGTATCTTTATATATATAATATAGAAATGTTATATATATATAAATATAGAAATATTCATATATATAATATAGAAATATTATCTTTATATATATATGTATAAAATTCCCAAACTAGTAGAAGAAAAAACTAGTTTTTTGGATAAACAAGAAAGTTTATTGACAATCATTTGCTTCACATTTTACCAACAGTTAGTTATTATGCTTATACTTAGAAGATATTAATTAAGGAATCAATCACTTATTTAGTTATTTAATAATTATGATCCAGCCATTGCACTACTAAGTATATACTCTAAAGATACAAATGTTGTGATCGGAAGGGACACCTACACCTCAATGTTTATAATAACCAAACTATGGAAAGAGCCCTGATATTGAGAGATGAATGGGTAAAGATTGGTAGATATATACAGCCATCAAAAAGAATGAAATGTTATCATTTACAATGACATGGATGGAATTGGTGGGCATTATGCTAAGCAAAATAAGTTAATCAGAGAAAGGCAATTATCATATGGTTTTCACTCATGTGTGGAATTTAAGAAATAAAATAAAAGATCATAAAAGAAAGATGGGAAAAATAAAATAAGATGAAATGAGAAAGAGACAAACTATAAGAAACTCTGTAACGATAATAAACAAACAGGGTTGCTAAAGGGGACGTGGGTGGGTGGATGGAGTAACTGCATGATGGCCATTAGGGAGGACACACGATGTAATGAGCACTGGGTGTTATATGCCACAGAAAAATATCTAAACTCTACATCTGAAACTAATGATACACTATATTTTAACTAATCAAATTTAAGTAAAATAAATTTAAAAAAAGTTAATTGACAATCCATAGGCTTCACATCTTACCAACAGTTAGTTATTATGCTTCTTCTTGGAATGATGTTAATTGATCACTTATTTAATCATTTAAAAATTCATAAAATAATTGCTGATAATAATATCCATTTCTCTGATGATGAGTAATGAAGCTGACCACCTATTAATATTTTAACTGGTCATTTGTTTCTTAGTCATTCTTTGAGAATTAGCTCTTGAAATATTTTGATTACTTAAAAAAATGGGGCTGTATGACTTTCTCATTGATGCATAGGGATTTTTATTATATTCTGTGTAAAATTCCTTTTTTGCATGTATTTAGGGCAAATATTTGCTCTGTGGCTTGATTTTTTTAACACTTTTCAGTGGATCTTTGGTAAAGCAGAAGTTCTTCATTTCATGTTGCCTAATGTATCAATCTCTCTTATTGTTATTAATGCTTTTGATACCCTGTTTAGGACATGACTATGTGCAAGATCATAAAGATATTCTACTATATATATCTTTTAAGAATATTATTAATGGTACCTCCCATATTTAGATTTATAATGGGCCTGGAATGTTTTTGTTGTGGTGAAGGTCATAATTAATTTTTTTCATGTGGGAATCCAACTGATTCACCATCTACTATTGAAAATCCCACTCTGGGGTGCCCGGGTGGCTCACTTGGTTAAGCTTCAGCTTAAGGTCAGGATCCCAGGGTCCTGGGATTGAGCCTCATGTCAGGATCCCCTTTCAGTCTGGAGAGTGCTTCTCTCTCTCTCTCTTCTCCTCTCCATTTTTGCCTCCCCCCCCTCACTTAAATAAAATCTTTTAAAAAAGAAAAAAATCCCACATTCCCCCCATGTTTACAGAGTATAAACTTTATCACATCATGTGACTAGGTTTGTGCCAAGCCTGTATTCTGTTCTATAGGTTTACAGAACTAATTTTGAGCCAATGCTACACCTTATTTACTATAGCCTTAATAAATCCTTAGATCTAGTCATGCAGTCCCACTGTTCTCTTTCTTCAAGATTAATGTGACTATTCTCTAACCTTTGCATGCCATGTAAGTTTTGGAATCAACTTATCAATTACCTTTCTCAAATCATTCTTGAAATTTTGATCATGATATAAAATAAGTCTAAGGATCACCTTGCAGAGAATTGACAGCTCATAATTATGCTCATGGTCTATTCTTCCATACCTAGTTTCTTAATTTGTCTTGAACATACATGTTAGTTTTCTAAGTAAAAGTCTCACACTCTGTGGTACTTTTTCCTAGTTGTCTGATATATCATGCCATTGAAAATAACTCGCATGAGAGACAAACTCTTAGAGACATGTTTTAAAAAATTATTAACATATAGTATACTACTTGCCCAGGTACAGGTCTGTGAATCATCAGGCTTACACATTTCATGGCACTCACCATAGCACATACCATCCTCAATGTCCATAACCCAGCCACCCTACCTCTCCCCAACTCCCCCAGCAACCCTCAGTTTGTTTTGTGAGATTAAGAGTCTCTTATGGTTTGTCTCCAGATCCCATCTTGTTTCATTTTTTCCTTCCCTACCCCTCTCGGCCCCTGCCCTGCCACTCAAATTCCTCCTATCAGAGAGATCATATGATAATTGTCTTTCTCTGATTGACTTATTTCGTTCAGCATAATATCCTCTAGTTCCATCCATGTTGTCATTGCAAATAGCAAGATTTCATTTCTTTTGATGGGTGCATAGTATTCCATTATATATATGTGTATATATACACACACACACACACATATATATATATATATCGCTTCCTTATTCATTCATAATGAACATATGTACATATATATACATACATATGTGTGTGTATATATACATATATATACACATATGTATGTATATATATATATATATATATATATATATGTATATATACCACTTCTTTATTCATTCATTGGTTGATGGACATCTAGGTTTTTTCCATAGTTTGGCTATTGTGGACATTACTGCTATAAACATTCAGGTTCACATGCCCCTGCAGATCCCTACGTTTGTATCTTTAGCGTAAATACCCAATAGTGTGATTGCTGGGTCATAGGGTAGCTCTATTTTTAACTTTTCGGGAAACCTCCGTACTGTTTTCCAGAGTGGCTGCACCAGCTTGCATTCCCACCAACAACATAGGAGGGTTCCCCTTTCTCTGCATCTTTGCCAACATCTGTCCTTTCCTGACTTGTTAATTTTAGCCATTCTGAGTGGTGTGAGGTGGTATCCCACTATGGATTTGATTTGTATCTCCCTGATGCTGAGTGATGTTGAGCACTTTTTCATGTGTCACTTGGCCATTTGGATATCTTCTTTGCAGAAATGTCTGTTCATGAAAGACTCTTAACCATAGGAAACAAACTGAGGGTTGCTGAAGGTGTGAGGGTGGGTGAATGGGGTAACTGGATGATGGACATTAAGGAGGGCACATGGTGTAATGACCACTGGTATTATATAAGACTGATGAATCACTGACCTCTACCTCTGAAACTAATAATATATTATATGTTAACTAGTTGAATTTAAATAAAAAATATAATAAAACAAAATTAAGTTAAAATTTTAAAAAGGAAAGTAGCTTCCATGCTAAGTTATATTTTCTATTACTACTGGCATAGAGAAATAGAGTTGATTCTTATTTACTGACTGTGCTTCCAGCATGCTTGCTATTCATTAATTAAATCTTGTAGTATCTACAGATTTTTTTCTAGATCTACAATTTCTCTTTCACAAGTATAGATACCTTTTAAAAAAATTTTTCCCAGCCCTCAGACATTTTTTCCCTTTATTACACTGGCTAAGACCTCCAGTCCTTAGTTGTGTAGACTTGTTTAGTTCAGGTATCCTCTTATTTCAAAACCTGAGGAAAAAAAATTTTCACAAATTGCAGTTAAGCACAACATTTGTGTGAAGTTTACAATAGATATCATTTATCCTATTAGGGAACTTTCCCTCTTTCTAAATAGTTAAGTATTTTTACCAAATATGGGTTTTTTTTTTCCACATGTAGTAAACTATCATATATTTATTTCCTTTTCTATGTAATGTTGGTAAATTAACTTTTATTTATTTTTCAAGTGTACAACAACATTTATCTATTTGACAGAGAGAGAGAATACAAGCAGACGGAACAGCAGGCAGAGGGAGAGGGAGAAGCAGACTCTCCATGGAGCAAGGAGCCTGATGCAGGGCTTGATCCCAGGGTCATTACCTGAGCTAAAGGCAGCTGCTTCACCAACTGAGCCACACAGGCACCCCTAAAAATTGCTGTCTAAAACAAAACTGATGAAAGTAAGTAGGGGAAGGAGCCAATATATGTGGTCCCATCTTTATTACACATTTTGTTTCATCTTTCGCATTTGTACATAGTTATTACGTATTCTGTTCCTAAAAGTTCCAATATAGTAAATATCTGAGGAAGTGGTTCTAGATCTGTTGTTTCTTCTTTATGCTTACTTTCAGTAATTAAGATTTTTCCTTGTGTATTTGATAATTTTTTATTATGGTGTTGTAATCTCTGGGAATCCAGGGGTCCTAAATTGTGGATGCTTTTTTCAAGGAAGAATATTGTTTATTTCTGTTGAAAGACAAGGGATACCTATCAGTTGCATATAACACCCAGTGTTCATTACTTGAATTTAAATAAAAACTTGAAACAAAAAAAGAGGAAAAAATAACTAAAAAATTTAAAAAAATGTGACCCAAATATTGAACAGAATGTTTAGAATGAAGACTCAAAGTGAATACTGTTTTTGTCATGCTGGTATGGTATGTTCAATTACTTTTAGTTTATTTGAATGACAAGTAGAAGTTGAATTGGTATATACTTTGAACTCCAAATCCAAAAGAATAACCAATAGAGCATTTAAAGCCCATACCTATGGCATTTAGCAAGTAGGTGCTAAAATTTAAGATGGAAGGAAACATTTTCTTTTAGATTCGGGAGTTTGGGGGGTTATTTTGATTCTTTTACTAATATGTTTAATGATCTTGAATGAGTTAATTTTTAGAAGATTATTCTTCAGGAGAGAAAAATATTTAAATAAAATGATTTTAAAGACTCTTTTGAATATTAAGAACAGAAAACTGTTTACATAGATCATCTCATTTAATCTAAATTGGGACTGTTTAGAGAAGGTCATGTGATTGGAGGTGATAAAGTCTAATTTTATTAACTGAGAACAATTGTTTCTTACCAGTTAGAAATTCTTCCTCTGTGATACTGTGGGTACCAGATATGTTCCATTTATATTTTCAACCACCCAGTGCTATAGATTGTATATTTGTGTTCCCCCTAAATCATAATTGAAATCCTAATCTTCAAGGTGATGCCATTAGGATGCAAATGGGATATAAATTGGTACAAATTTCAGATACCAATAAGAAAATCAGAACTGGGTCCAGATATTTCAGGAATAGAATTAGTGCCCTTAAAAAAGCAGTCCAGGAAAACTCCCTACCTCCTTCTGCCATATAAAGTTGAAATGAGGAGATAGTTGCCAAGCTTTCACAAGACAGGTAATGTGTTGGCACTTTGATCTTGGACTTTCCAGCCTCTGGAACTGTGGGTGAAAAAAAATTCTGTTGTTTATAAGCCATTTTATCTATGGTATTTTGTTATAGCAGCCAGAATGGCCTAAAACAGCTGCCCATGTCAGTTTCTTTTAATAAAATTAGGAAATAACTTTGACAAAGAGAATGGTATGTTGTTAGGAGAAGAAAAAATGGACAAAAAGCAGATGGAAGTACTCAAGAACAGGTGTTTAAAATGAAGTTTGGAGCAATAAGAGAAAAGATGCAAAAAATGAACATTATATTGTGAAATGTGACTAGTGATCCTTCTGTGGGTCACTGTGGGAAAGGCATCTAGAACACTGGGCAGCGGCCACCTGAGGAACAGCTGCATGAATGATATGGGTAAGTGCCAAGGTATTTTGGTCAAGGTGGCTATTGAATGTCCTTGGTAACTCAAAAGAAATTAAAGTTCAGATGATGCTTTAAAGATAAGATTTTTCCAGCAGAAAGACTGAGTGAATCAGTCAGAAGGAAGGAATAAAGTCACAGCATCAGCCTCAGAAGCGATATAAGTATATGTATGGAATGTGGGTCTGAGCAGCAAAAGATGAGAAATAAAGGGTAAACTGAGACGAATTAGAACACACATTAAGAAGCTTGGAATTTATTGTGAAGACTTAAAATTTAGATGATAGCTAATTTGACTACTACTATTAACTTTTCCTTTCTTCTAGTAAAACTTTCCGCCGGTGGGGGGAGGTGGTCAAGGCTACAGAGGATAAGTCTATGACCCGGATAGCTAAAAGCTGGATCAGGATAGGCACATAATGGAACAGGATAGAAATCCTTAGACTGTGTTGAGCTGAATATTTCTGAGAAGTATAGATTCAGGACATTAAAAGGCTGAGTTGGTAATGTTAAGATAGAAAGAAACAGACTACAGAGTATAGCTAAAGAAAGGTAACTGGGATGCTTAGGAAGCCTTTTCCATGGGCTTCTGCCGGTGAAGTTCCAGTTGATAACTTGATTTCTGCACTTCCCAAGACACCAGTATTCTGTTCTACTTGGAATATTATAAGATCTTTATCCTCATAAGTTTTTATTTGAACTAGTCAGATTGGGTTTCTATTCTTGGCAACTAAGGGATTTCTGACTGGAATAGTCAAAGAATAATGATTAAAAAACAAATAAGGAAATCATATGATTACCTCTAAGCTTTGAAAAGATAATTCTGAGTTCTCATGTGTATTTATTAAATTAAGGTTTAAAAACTATGCAGAATATCTCCAAATCTTGAATATTTAATGTATATGGGACAGAACTCTTTCCCCTTTTTTATGGCTGTCAACTTTTCCAGAATGCTTATCTCTGTTTTTTCTCTTCAGTGGAATTCAAATGTTGTTTTTGTATTTACGCCTTTGACAACCACTTTTCAAATCCTTATTTTTTTAATGTTATTCACTGTTCTTGATGTTGAACAACAAAAACAACATCAAAAAAATAAGAAGTGAAAAATATTTAAAAATCTCTGCCTTCAGAGAGCTGCCACTTGAGAGAAAAATATGTTTGAAAAAGATTCATTTTAATGAATTAAATATTTTTACAAAGGAAATATTATTATCCTCTGAAATTATATATGGATTTATTATTCTTCACTAGAACTGGCATAAAATGGTTTTGGTTAGCTTTGTATCATTAGGCAAAATACAAGGATTTTCTCTATTTTACTCACTTCCTTTGAAGATGAATGGTTAGGCAAAATTATTTCAAGTAAATACTAAATCGTAATAATTTAAGGAAATTTTAGTTGTAACTTCACTCATTATAAAAGTAAAACATTAAAATGATTTTTTGAAATTTCAATTTTATTCAGTCAAGTGGCCTTGATATTAGCAAATCTTAAGTCAGTCACAAAATATAACATCTAGCCATTCCATAAGTCAGTCAAGAAAATATGTTAAATCAGTGTGAAACATTGGTCACAATTAAATTCTAAGTACTCGAAGTCCTTTTATCAATCGTAAAGTGAGTCATCACCAGCATCAAAAAGCTTTTGAAAGCTTTACTCCAAGAGTATTTTTTTTAGTTGATATAAATATCAGAACTTTTTAGGGATATGTAATACTAAGAAGATTTGGTAGGAAGGAAAAAAGATATTTATTAACTCCTTTACAAAACACTAGAAATGCTTTTTATGTCCGCATCATTGATTTTTAATGAATCACATGAGGATTTATTTTGGATATCAGTTAATTTTACCCTGGGATAGATTCAAACCAGTTTTTCAAGAAATGACATTTAACCCGAGAATCAATGATCAGTTATTGTCATGTAGGTTTAATTCCAGTTTTGAGCATTCTTTTATCAAGATATCCATGGGGATAGCTTTGATAATCACTAATTGAATTCTTTCCTCTTATGTACTCTTCAGATTTCTCTAAAACAGTATGTATTAGTTCAACAAGCTTTTATATTAATTCTCTGGTCAAGTATATGCTATTGATTTTTGGTGACATAATGCCATTCAAAAGTTATGCACATTTCTTTTAATTTTCTTCTAGAATTCTTATTACTCAGAAACTTCTTAGACTGAGTATTCAACTCTCAAGTTCCAGGCACCTAACTCAGTTCACGTAAGCTTATTCTTGTTTGGCATTAATTAGAAATCTCACACAGGTATTTTGCAACTGGCTTCAACACCAGCTCTTCATTTCTTTGTGAATAATCTATTGCTTTTTATAAGCTTGTATTACTTTTCACAGAGAAATTGATTAAACTTTTACAGTGTGAGAGTGAAATGCAACCTTCCTCCAAAAACGATGTGTCTTTTCTTGTACTGTGATGTGATTAATCAGAGCTTTTGTTTTGCTTACAAGATGAATATCATACTTTCATGAAAGTGCTAGAATATTATGTGAATATACTTATATCTACCTTATAAACTTTTCATTGAATAAGTGACAAAATCAATTTTATGTTTTCTATTTTATGATTTTTGAGAAAGTAGAAAATGTATAGGGTGTGAAATTTGGCCATCTCTACACTAAGGTACAAGATTTTTTTTTTTCCCCCTAATCTATTAGGCACCAGTATGATGTGTTAAGTTACAAATTCCCTTTACCAAATCTATTGCATTTCAATTTATGATCACACATTTTATGGAATAATTAGATAACTGGTATATTCTATTTCTAAATTACTTCTAAATCGGAACATAATAACTGGTATGTTACAGCCAAAATAACTTAGTAACATTGATTTATATTTGTGGATAAAATGATAAACTTTTGTATTTTTTGCTAGGCCTTTGGTGTAGGATATTGAGTGAATCTAATCAGGAGTTTAGCAGGTTTGAGGATTGTTGTTGCTATGGTTACTCTAATATACCATACTCTAAAATTCTACTAGTGTTACCTAGTGTTTAGAGCGGTGGCTGGTGTGTCAGAAGATTTCTCTCGATGTGTGCTCTCACTTTTGTTTTAGGTCTTCCCTTTGTAATTGTGCCTCAGAGAAAATATTTCTTTCATTTCTCTTTTTCTTTTTTAGCTGTGGACTGCTGGTGGGGTGGGGAGTGTTCTTTGTTTTTTTGCTTCAGCCTCAGATTTAAGCAATTGTGGCTTCTGGATCATCGGGGTAGTGTCCTTTAAGGAATTCTCCTCCTCTGCACCCAGGATGCACACCTAGCCCTACCATAGGGACAGAATTTTGTTTGTTTTATTTTGTGTTGTTTATTCCTGTTCTCTCTTCTTAGCTGTAAGGCGTGTTTTCATTTGTGCCCCTGAGATGACATGGTTTATCATTCCTCCTCCAATGGATTAAGACTTTTGTTCCACAGGAAAGATAGGGAAGGAAGAGAACAGAGCTTTGTGCCTGCTCTGAAGGACTGGAGTTCCTTCCCATTATCTGCCCACAAATATTCCCAGGATTCTTGCCTTTTCCCTCTCTCTCATGAGCACAGGATGATGTTTGTGGAAAAGGTCTTGAGAGTGCTGAGGAGCCCCTTTGAGTCTGTGGCTCCCAGGGCTTCTAAATCCTCATATTAGTCTAGTTCAGTCTTCAGCAGTTTGTTAAAAATTTTGAATGGTATTTTCCCGGTTTCATCTGTCTACTCCATTGTGGTAATCTGAATAATGACCCCCACTCAAATGATATCCTAATTTTTGGAATCTGGATTGTTACTTTATATGGGACAAAAAAGTACTTTGAAGATGTGATTAAGGCTCTTAAGATAAGGAGATTATCCTCAATTATCTGTGTGGGCCATAAATGTAATCACATGCATCCTTACAGGACAAAAGCTGAGGGAGGTTTACCACAGACACAAGAGGAGAAGGCAGTGTGTCCACAAAGGTAGAGATTGAAATGATGTGGCAAGCAGCTAGAAAAGGAAAGGAACAATTTCTTTCTTAGAGCTTCCAGAGAGAGTGCCACCCTGCCAGCATCTTGATTTGGTTAATTGAAACTGATTTCAGAATTCTGGCCCCCAGAACTGTGACAGAATCCATTTCTGTTGTTTAAAGACATCAAATTTGAAGTAATTTGTTACAACAGTTCTAGGAAAACGAAGACCCATGGAAGCAAGTGATCATGCCCCATCTTATCTTTCCTTACATTTAAAAGTAGCAGGGGGGCGCCTGGGTGGCTCAGTGGATTAAGCCGCTGCCTTCCGCTCAGGTCATGATCTCGGGGTCCTGGCGTCAGGCTCTCTGCTCCGCGGGGAGCCTGCTTCCTCTTCTCTCTCTGCCTGCCTCTCTGCCTACTTGTGATCTCTCTCTCTGTCAAATAAATAAATAAAATCTTTAAAAAAAAAAGTAGCAGGTTGCACTGTGACTTTGGCTCTATGATTGGCTCAATAAAGTTATAATTTTAAGGATCATCTAGCATTCTTGTTGTTGTAAAGATGGGAGCAACACTCGGGCTTTTTCCTTTCCAGGTCAAGGCTTGTCAACCACAGTGTTACTGTCATTTGGGTTGGATAGCCCTCTCCTTGGGGGGTGCCGTTCTGTGTGTTGTAAAATATTTAGAAGCATTTCCTGGACTTTATCTACCATATCCCAGTGGTACAGACTCAATTATGACAACCCAAGGTGTCTCTTTACATGTCCAAATGTCCTTTGGGAAGACTAGATTGCTCCCACATGATAACTACTGTTCTAAGTAGAAGCTGAAAGTTGTGTATCCTTCTGTGTCTGTTTTCTTTCATTTGTTACTGTGTTTGTGAGACTGATCCCTGAAAATACACTAATTTATGGTTCAGCTGTTGATGGAAACTTGGATAATTTCTTATTTTTGCATTATACATAGTGCTATGAAATTCTAGTATTTGCATTCTGCTAAATAGGCATATGCATTTTCTTGAGTATGTGGCTGGAGCCTCCAAACCAGATGGCATGTAGTCCTATAACTGTAGGGGACACTACTGAACGGATTTCCAAATCACTTGTGTTAAGCTTACCCCCCTCCCTCAGGTTATTAGTGTTCTGGTTACTCCATAACCTTCCCGACATTTAATATTTTCTATATTCTTTCATTTTATCCATTCTACTGAGTAGAGTATTGTGATATCGTTTGCATTTCCTCAGTGACCAATGTATTTGAGCAGCTACGTGATAGAAACTAGACAAAATTGCCACATAATATATGATTTCACTTTATGATATTCTGGCAAAAGCATTAGGAATGAAAAATAATCAAGTCTGTGGTTGCCGGGGCTGGGAGTGTTGAGTGGGTTTAGTTACAAAAGAACAGAGGAAAGTTTCTTGGGGGTGAGAAAATGGGTCTGTATATTGATGGTGCCTACAAGACTGCATGCATCCTTCAAAAGTCACAAGTCATGCTTGTCAAGAGAGGATTCAACTAGGATTTAAGATTCCGGATTCCTCTGCTGTCTATCTGTTTATCTGTTAGTCATTTTTCTAGTTATTCATCTAGCCATCCAGCCATCTGATTTTTTTCCATGATTTATCCTGTTCCATACACAATTTTGAGAACAGAGACTGTATCTTTGCATTATAATATCTAGTAGAATTTGCAGCACACATCAAGGAATGGTAAATGTTTGCTGTAGAGAATGAAAATAATCTAGGTTTATGGAAATATGTTTATTGAAAACTGTACATCACTTCAATTATATAAACTTTTTGGAAATTAAGCAGAAGAACATCTGTTCTGGGACAGGGCTTATTTAGCATAGTTTCTTTACATTTTCATTTGGAATCTTGCTAAATTACAGGCCACTTCCTTGTGAGAGTGATAGCTATTGTTATCAAAAACACTATTTATGTTCTTTAAAACTCATGTTTAAGCATGTTAAGCAAACAAGGCATATCTGGCAGCTGCAAAGTAACAAATCCAAATATCTCCCAACAATAATGCTTAGTAATGTGCACAGAGGAGAGGTACATTTAACCACGTGGTTATCCATGCTGAGTGATTAAACTGAACCAGATGTGATAAAAAAGAACTTATCATTTATAACTCAAGCTCAGCAGTCTCTCTAAAAAGTGTATCTTCAATCAAAAAATGCTTATGAGGCCAATGTAAAAAAAAATTCCTTCCATAGACTCTACAAAATGCTGGCTATGGTAATTAATATTTTGCAGCATTTGAAGGAAATCTAAAAAATTTAATGGGCCTATAAACATTTTAGGACCAAATAATTTGACTATACATTTTGAGAAAGTAGTTCTGGAGATATATCAGTCCTTAAGTTTATGAAAATGGCTTGTCAGACTTGGGGTGCCTGGGTGGCTCAGTGGGTTAAGCCTCTGCCTTCAGCTCAGGTCATGATCTCAGGGTCCTGGGATTGAGCCCTGCATTTGTCTCTAAATAAATAAAATCTTAAAAAAAAAAAAAAGAGAACATGACTTGTCAGATTTGGATACTATGAATGAAAATAACAGGATCATTTTGATTTTGCTTTGTTTTACAAATGCTAATCTGGCTTTTGAACAAAGCCCATCTTAATATTCAACAAAATTATAACTAATTGATCAATTTCAAAAAGTGGATATATCTTATGTAGTCATTATAAATGGTAATATAAAATAGTAGTTAATAACATGTATTTCAGAATCCCAACTCTATCACCAACACTGTGTGTCCTTACATAGGTTACTTCATTCTTTGTTGTCCTGTGTCTCCACATCCCCAACAGTAAAATGGGTATGATAATAGAACGAGCATCAGTAGTGTTATTATGAGGATTAAATAGTTAATATTTGAAAATGTATTATTCATATATATTATCTCTCTATATAATTTCTCCTTCAACCTAAATATGCTATGGAAATAATTTAAAACATAAAAATGTGAGCATGTTTCTTTTTGTTATTATCTAATGTTATCAGAATTAATGCTTTTTATTTTTTATTATAAAAGTGGTTTATAGCAAAAAAAAAGAAAATGCAAACAAGCTGAGGATTTTGGAGAGGAGGGGAGTGGGGGGTTGGATGAGCCTGGTGTTGGGTATTAAGGAGGGCATGTAAACAATGAATCTTGGAAGACTGAAAAAGTAAAACTAAATAAAAAAAAAAAAAAAGAAAAAGCAGAGCAAGTCCAGGTATCTAGAATTATCTCATATATCTCTTCACCACTTGCCCTCTGGCAACCACCAGTATGTACTCTGTTTTAAGAGTCTCTTATTTTTTCATTTGTCTCCTTTTTTCTTTGTTTGTGCCTTTGTTTTGTTTCTTAAATTCTACATATGCCTGAAATTACATGGTATCTGTCTTTCTCTGACTGACTTGTTTCACCTACTTTTATATTCTCTACATCCATCTATGTTGTTGCAAATGGCAAGATTTCAATTTTTTTTGGATGAGTAATATTCCATTGCATATATATACAAATATATATATGCCATATCTTCTTTTTTTAAAGTTTTTACTTAAATTCCATTAGTTTACATACAGTGTAATATTAGTTTCAGGTGTACAACACAGTGGTTCTACACTTCCACACAATACTCAGTGTTCATCATAATAACTGTACTCCTTAATCCCCACCACCCACTTAACCCATCCCCCATTCATCTCCCCTTTGGCAACAACAATTTTTTCTTATAGTCAGGAGTCCATTTCTTGGTTTGTCTCTCTCTCTCTCTTTTTTTTTCCTTTTCTCATTTATTCTGTTTCTGATTCAAAAATATTTTTGGCTTAACTTGAAATGAGTATTTTTCTGTTAATTTATAAGTAGAATGAAAAGCTATAATTTAAGAAGCTACTGCTTCAATCTATTAACAAATTTGTTAGAGCTAACCTAGGTCATTAGTATGACCTGCACAATTCATATATTCCATATACTGCAAGACACAAACAACCTCATAAAACATATAGTATAGCATTCCCATCACTGTATGTGATAATGTTAAAGTTCATTTTTGCTATAAGTTATACTAAAATATTCTTACAAGCTTGGTTAAAAAAAGTTCTTAAATGCCATTTACAATGAGAAATTTTTCTACTCTATAAAGTCTCTACTAACATATTTTTCTTCTTCTTCTTGGACCAATTTAATCAATTTATATTTATTGACCACTACAGGTAATACACTAAGCTTTGAGAATACAGGGATCAGATAGAAACTATACCTTCACTGAGAAACGTATAGTCTAACAGAAGAATTTTAATAGAGTGGCTAATGTGAGGAGAATTTTATGAGCAGAAGGCAAGTTTTCTTTGCCTGGAACAAGTAGCTTAGGGTTTTTCGGGAGGATTGAATTTCTGAGATAAATTTCAAAGGATGATCCCAGAAAAGAAAGAAAGGAAGGTTGTTTTGAGAAGAAGAAACAGCATAGGCACAAGCAAGGTACACAATATTTCTTATAGCTTATGACACTACAATTTAATGGTACTTGAACATAGTTTTTTTTTTTTTTTTGTATTTACTCTTCTCCATGAATATTTATTTTCTTTTTTTTTCCATTTTATTTATTTTTTCAGCGTAACAGTATTCATTCTTTTTGCACAACACCCAGTGCTCCATGCAAAACGTGCCCTCCCCATTACCCACCACCTGTTCCCCCAACCTCCCACCCCTGACCCTTCAAAACCCTCAGGTTGTTTTTCAGAGTCCATAGTCTCTTATGGTTCGCCTCCCCTCCCCAATGTCCATAGCCCGCTCCCCCTGTGGAAGTGGCAAGAGATGATGCTCATTGTTGAGCAGAAGAAAAGTGGGTAGAGGACACTGAAAGACAAAGTGCAGAGCTTGACCTCCATGTTGCATGATAAGTAAGCACTGAAAACATTTAGTAGATGAGTGAGATTCTATTGCTGGCCTGAAAATGAAATTTGAATCATGGAAAGAGAGATAGCAGTTGGGAAACTACTTAATACCCACCCACCTGGAAGATGACGAAGATGAGTGCTAATATGAGGGACAGCAAGGAGAAGATGAACTTGGGAACTATTTAGAAGGTAAAATTGACAAAAGTTTGTGTTTCAATGATTGTGGATGTCTTATTGAGCAGAGACAATGCAGAAAAATGTAGTTGAAAGAATTTAAAGAAATAAAAATTAATCTAGCGAGAGAATAACATTTGCAGTGTTTCTAAATATGTATGTTTCAAATCTGGCTGCACATTAAGAATTACCTGGGGGAAATTTAAAAAAAAAAAAAAAAACAAAAACGAGGCTTTATTCCCTCCTAAGACCAATTATATAAGAATCCCTAGTGATGGGATTCAGCATGTGTATTTTTAAAAAGCTACCCTGGTGATTCTAATGTGTATGTGTATTGAGCACACCACTGTCGTCTAAATCATTTTCCAGATGTGCTTTTGACTTATAAAACAAGAGTAAAGGGGAAATGAAAATTATTAAGAATTAGCCGTAACCTGTACTTATTATAGGAAGAATATAAAACCCAGTGCATATTTTCTATCACACAATTTTTATGAGGTAGACATTAATACCCAAATTATGCAGTTAGACAAACCAAAATTTGGGACATGGAAGTGAATTTCACAAGGTCATCCAGGTATTCAACAGCACAAGCTGGATGTGAACCAAAATCTGTCTAATTCCACATTTCACATACTAAAATTGCCTCTCTGCTAAATCTAAAGCCAGATAATTATGTTACAATTTATTCTTGCAATTATTTTTTTAGATATACATATTTTGAAGTGTTCTTCTTTTCTCCCTGCAGGATTTTGGTAAATTCTATGTAAATATTTAATAAGCCTATCCAGCATATTTACAGTAAATAGAAAAGTAGTCTTGGGGGAAATGAAAGTGTGGCTGATAAAAGAGTTAGTAAAAGTGATTGCCAATTCATGGATTTTTTTTTTTTTTAGAAACATCAGAAATACAGGAAAGATCAAAGAAGAACATAGAAAATGCTTTGTTCAAATCATTTAGAATTAATATCACTGATGTCAATTTCATGCCGTATTTCCAAAAGAATGACAGCTTTGTGAAATAAGAGATTTTTTTTTCTGTTTTGTTCACTGATTTCTTTATAGTGGGAGAATAATGACTTATGTATAATATATGGTATACTGAACATTCTGTATTAAATGTCCCCAGGATAGTGTGCTTCATATTATTAAAACTCCATTTTAAAATTTCCCATGTAATAGAAATTTCTCTAGAGTATATTACAGAATAAATCTTCTTTACCATCTGTTGACTTTTTTTTGCTTCAGGAATATGGATTATATTTTATGTTGAATTTCCTTTGTCTTCCATATGTATTACTTTAAGTATAACTGCTTAATCAATTTGTCATTTTTCACCAATATTCAGTATGGCTTTTAAAGTTTTTTTTTTTTTTAAGATTTTATTTATTTATTTGACAGACAGAGATCGCAAGTGGGCAGAGAGGCAGACAGAGAGAGAGGAGGAAGCAGGCTCCCTGCTGAGCAGAGAACCAGATATGGGGCTCGATCCCAGCACCCTGGGATCATGACCTGAGCTGAAGGCAGAGGCTTTAACCCACTGAGCCACCCAGGTGCCCCAAAAGTTTTTTTTTTTTTTAATATTTTATTCATTCATTTGACAGAGAGAGAGGTCACAAGTAGGCAGAGAGGCAGGCAGAGAGAGAGGGAGAAACAGGCTCCCCACTGAGCAGAGAGCCTGATGCGGGGCTCGATCCCAGGACCCAGAGATCATGACCTGAGCCGAAGGCAGAGACTTAAACCACTGAGCCACCCAGGCGCCCCTTAAAGTTTTTTTTTAAATAATAATTCAGTTTTATGTGCCATTGTACTAGTCCCTGGTGTTTTTAACTAACTTATTAACTCTTTAGTGGTATTTCCTTGGTTCTCAATAGGTTTTAAGTTTAGAATTTTACTTTTTATCATATTTTGCTTTATTGTCTCATCTTTAAGACCTCATGCTTTTATTTCATTGATCGATAGCATTTTCTTGGGTTCCTTAAATTTTCCTGTTATGATTTTTTTTGTGTGTGTAATTTTTGTTTCTTTCTTCTTCTTTTTGTAAGCTGCAGTGTTTTAAATACTTTCTGCTTCATATCTTTTCATCTTGTTCATACTTGGGTATTTTTATTCATATGTATTTTTTCATAATCTTTTGATTTGCTTTACATTATATATCAGTTTGATTTTTCCCTCAGTTGTACTGTGAGGGCTATGAATTCTGAGCTCTTTGACATTTCTGTAGCTAAACAAAATGGTAAGAGGGGAGGGATTTGTTTAATGAGTATGTGTTCAGTTTTGTTATAATACCTGGACTCTGCTCTCCCCTCTTACTAGGTTAATTTTCTTTTTTTACACAATGGTGGATTCCATAAACTTATATGTTATATTTCATACCCTTACAGTGTGGATTGCTTTGCTAAGATTTAATTTCCTTCTTAGAAAATTGAACTCATTGACTGCTTTCCAAACTTCACTGTTTTCTCCCTGGCAGCCGGTTTCAAAAGTCCAAATATCTACAGACTTCCATGTATCAGTTTATCTGAAAATTTTGAAATGTTTCCAAAACTTCATAGATTTAGTCATCTTGACAGTGTGTCAATGAATGTAGGGACGAAATCGTCTTTCTTTGTGCCATTCCAAAAGCATTTCCAGATTTATTTGAGGAAATTCTTGAAATTAATTATACTTCGCATCTTTTTACTTTTTTTTTTCTTTTTGGCTTGGTTTGGTTTGGTAGTTATTGATATAACATTTTCCATTACTCTTTAGTCTTTTTTTTTTCCCCCAAACTATCTGTGTTTCATTTGGGAGGAAGAAAATTCCAAGACTGTTATTTTTTAATTTACTTTTTCTTTAGAGATGTGAACCTATATTACTAGATTCAAGAGAAAGAACTAGTTGAGACTGAGACAAACTGTTGAAGAGTACAGGAGGCTACAAAAATTCTGTATGAGCAGAAAATCAGAAAATTCCTATCCATTCACCTTAATTAATTAATTAATAATTATTAATTATTAATTATATAATTATAATTATTAATAATTATTAATTAATTAATTAAGGTAAATGGATAGGAATAACTTCATATTGGATGTGAATGTAAGTAAATTTCTTGGAGGGGATAAGAAATGTGAGTAACTTCATGTTTTAAAAATAAGATAAAAAATTTGGTGAGGAGAAAAATCAGGTTTTGGTGGGTGGTAGAATGAATTGAATAAAAAGTAACCTGAGAGAAAATAGTACATTCTACTCTTTCCAGACACTTCTTGATGTAGCTTCTATCTTTCTCCACACCTATCTATGCAGGCAATACAAATTTTGTTTGTTTGTCTGATTGGCTTTTTCCCCACCCTTCTCTCTCATTCCACTATTAACCCATTAGATGCTGTCTGGAGGTTTAGAGGGCCAACAGCCTCTCTGCAAGTTGAGGTAATATTAAGTGATGTTGAAGTATTGCACCATAAACTCAATTATTCAACTGAATAGAGGGGAAGCATTAGCACAGTTAAGAAAAAAATAATTTGTTTGCATTTGTCACATGTCTATGATATTGCTCAGTGAAACAGTTACTCTCCAAAGTATGATTTTCTTAGTTATACAACTAACTCTTGTTACCTAGACATAGGCTCAATAATGATAAAGTGAGAGTAAAAAGAAATTTAATTATTCTTGGAATTATTAAAAAATCAGATATAAAATATCTTCATCTAAAAAATATATTCAGAAAATGTTGAAAACTAGATAAATTTAGCATTATATATTAAAAAGAGTACAATTCACCTGGGTGGCTCAGTGGGTTAAAGCCTCTGCCTTCAACTCAGGTCATGATCCCAGGGTCCTGGGATTGAGCCCCACCACAGGCTCTCTGCTCAGCAGGAAACCTGCTTCTCCCTCTGCCTCTCTGCCTACTTGTGATCTTTGTCAGTCAAATAAATAAATAAAATCTTAAAGAAATAGAAAAGAGTACAAATCATTAATGTGAGGTATATAGCAAAAGATGCTCTGACTTTGGGAAGTTTTTTTTTTTTTGAGATTTTATTTATTTGACAGGCAGAGATCACAAGTAGGCAGAGAGGCACGTGGTGGGGAGCGGGGTGGGGGGGAGGAGAATCAGGCCCCCTTCTGAGCAGAGAGCTCCTGCAAGACTGGATCCCAGGACCCTGGGATCATGACCTGAGCCAAAGGCAGCGGCTTAATGGACTGAGCCACCCAGGTGCCCCGACTTTGGGAAGTTTTAAATATTTCTTGTATTTTTCATCATAGATAAAACTAATATAATCACTTGTTTACAGTGATAATATGTGTGGAAAAGTAAGAATCAAATTTATCTCAACTGTATCATGTCAAAATTCAGAAGACTGAAAAATGATCAAGAGCATTCATTTATTTCCTGTTACTGTTGTCTGAATTCTGGCTTTCTCCTTCTCTTAGGATGATTGAAATTATGATTAAGAAAAGTGAGGCATCATTGCTTGGGCTAGTGGCCCTGAATTTTTTTTTTTTTTTAAACACTGCAGTGGATCTTTGCACCTAGATTTGTGAAGGGCTGATTTTCACAAGGACATATTTGTTTTCTACATTTTTATTCCAGCATCTGGATAAGCTGCAAGGCATTTAATGTGATCTCAAAGCCATTCATCCATCGAAACCCCCTGTTGTGACAAACAATGAGAATAGGGAGCTGTTTCTTAAGCTTGAGGCACACATATAAACTACTTGTCCTAAATTTTTCATTTGAGCACAACTTGAATGATTCATTTAAAAATATTTTGTCAGTTTAAATTAATTCCCTGAATCAGATACAAGTGGAGTCTGCTTTAAAAACACTGTATTAAAAAAAAAAAAGAACACAGAAACACTGTTTTCACAAACTATCTGTGTACATACTATGAAATAACAACTCACTTTTGTATCTCTATGGACACTATATGACGTACAGTGGGAATAGATTGCATATTTGTGATTGAGATGATTTTACATGGTGTCAGGAACTATCAATACTTACGTTCTTTTTCCTGATACTGTATACATCAATGGCATGAAAAAAAATGAAGAAATAATTGTAATAGTTTTGCTGAAAATTAGAGATGAAATGCTTTATCAGATAATGTGGAGTAAATAGTGTTTTTAGTGTGTTAGTATTCATTTACCATATTTCTGACATACCTCCATATAAAAATGTGTTTTATGAGGAAGGAATATTTTGCAAATGAATGAGGTTAATAAGCTTTGCGTTTAGGTTGAATGAAGAAAATGGTAGAAAATTATTTCAGAGCGGAAACTCAAGAAGATCATGAAAACTTGGAATTATATGCTACAAAGTTTTATCATATTTCTTTTTTAGCAAATGGAGTTTCACTAAACAGTTTCAAAACAGAAGAGTCACTTATATAGTTAAATTTACATGTTTTGATAGCTCTTAAGATGATAGCATTGAGGAATAATATTGCTTTGTGGTGAGCCCAAAGGCAAAGAAACTACGATATGAACGTAACATTACCGGTGAAATAATGAGGAGCATAGGCAAGAGGGACTCTAATCAAAGGAGTGTTAAAGAAATAGAATCAAGTGGACTTATGAACCATTAATTGAATAAGAGAGGTGTCTAGAATAACACTAGATTTTTGGTCTAGGTAGTAAAAGAATATTACTGTTACCCCTGATGAAAAATGGAAAGATACCTATGGATTATTATGTGGAGATATTTAGTGGTTTATTATATAGATCTGAAACATAAGGGCAGATTTTGAAGTGAAACCAGCTGTGAGAACCACTCATCTATCTGTAGTTGCTAAACCCAGTGTGTTGTTGAAAAGGCATATATAGAAAAACAACAACAACAACAGAATATATTAAAAAAAAAAGACAATCTAAATATGGACTCCGTTGATAATTAAATCACAAATAGGAACACAACTGGATTTATTAAAACCCTAGATTTATCCCTCCTTCCCATTCTACATGTCCATTTCCATTTAGTTGTTACCTGTCTTACTATGTGATTTTCCAAAATACCAGTCTCCTTCTTTGCCCTCTGCTAAGAACTCTATTGCTTGAGTTTCCATTGCAAAGGCGTTTGTTTCCTTTCATTCTGTAAATAATGCTTCCCTGGGAACCTCTTCATAATTTTGAAAGAAAGAGTACTTGTCCAAATGCACTGATTAATATTTCCCCAATGTTCTTCTCTTATTCATAAGGTGAGCCATAGTATTATATGGAGTCTTCTTCAGTGCCATTTAGCAAAAAGTGATACACGGTATCTCATAGGGTGAGTAATGTTGCTGTAACAAATCTCAGTGACTTAAAGGGAAAATATTTATTTCTTGCTCATTCTTCCTGCTGATGCCCTGCCCCATATCATCTTCATAGCAGAACTTTGTGATCATTTCTATTCACTTTTATTGTCCAAAGCAAGTCACATAGCTAAGCTTGATGTCAGTGGGCCAAGGATATATCCTTCCACAAGAAAAGGGCAATAAATGTATCAAACTATACAATCTGGCGTATATAATCTATGCTCGTTTATGTTATTACACTATCAAAAATATCTCCACCACATCTCTTTTCTACCTATTTTGTCCCTCTAACTTCCTCTCTTCTTAAGAACAGAACATCCAGTGATTTTTTTTTTTTAAAGTGGGATGCCATGTATTTTCTCACTATCTACAACTCTATTATGGTTTTATATTCTGGTAATTTTTTCCTTCAATATGCTACTAAAGTTTAAAGACCCTGCCTCTTGGTAGACATAGCAAACAGAGTCACAGTTAAGTCGTTGGTCTGAATTTCAGCAGTGATTCACTTTTTTTTTAGTTTAGTTTACTTCCAAGAGGGATAGAATTTTTCCAAGGTAGGGTCTGCCTAATTTTTTATAAAAGATCATTGTCACAATGCCAGTTCAACTTTTCCACTGTTCGGTTCTTTTTTGTTTTTGTTTTTGTTTTGTGAGACTGTTCTTAATATGTATGTGGTGTTTAAAAAGCCCCTGCTAGGTTTAATGTGCAAGTAATATTTGTTTTTGTTTTTTTTTTTTTTTTAAGATTTTATTCATTTACCTGACAGAGAGAGATCACAAGTAGGCAGAGAGGCAGGCAGAGAGAGAGGAGGAAGCAGGCTCCCTGCGGAGCAGAGAGCCCGATGCGGGGCTCGATCCCAGGACCCTGAGATCATGACCCGAGCCGAAGGCAGCGGCTTAATCCACTGAGCCACCCAGGCGCCCCTGCAAGTAATATTTGTGACTGCTCTTTGCTTTCTTTAATCTCTTTTGTATGTGAATGTAAATATCCTTCCTACTTCACAGTTTCCTCTTAAATATAAAAATAACATCAGTGTTCATCTCCTATTAGGTAATAAAATTGACTAGTTGATACTATTTTGTCATGGTATGGAGATAATGAAGAGATCAAATATTCTTATGTTTATTCTTCAAGATAGGAAATATTTAAACTGATCAAAATATATTTTTAAAATATCACTGATTCTTTTGCTAATTTAGTGAATTTCTAATTAAGTACTTATTTATAAACTACCCCCAAAATGATATTGTTACAGTATTAGCTTGAATCCAGTGACCTCTTTTGGTGAATTCAGTTTGTTTACTAACAACTTCATGGTCCTTTCTTCACCTAGCCCTCTCTCCCCTATAAGTTAATTTAAATGGACTTGCTTTTCTGACTTTATATTACCAAATTCCCAGCTGATTTCCCTTCCTTTTTTCTAAACCTGTCTCTATACAAAATGACTTCCTCTTTAACTAAAATGGAAGACCTACTTAGTATTTCAGCACTGAAATAATTCTGTATTTACAAATAACCCCATTCCCTTCAGCCTCATGAGTCAAAGCATTCTTGTTCCTCTCTAAAGCTTTTATTCTGTGCCTTGATCAGTCCTGACTCTCCACCTATGCAATCATGATTTCTGCCTCAGATATTTCTCATAGTACTTCTCTTATTGCCTATATTTTTGCAAACCCACTATTTTTTTTAAATTTTTTAATTTTTTAATTAACATATAATGTATTTTTATCCCCAGGGGTACAGGTCTGTGAATTGCCAGGTTTACACACTTCACAGCACTCACCATAGCACATACCCTCCCCAGTGTCCATAACACCACCACCCTCCCCCCAGCAACCCTCAGTTTGTTTTGTGCCATTAAGAGTCTCTTATGGTTTGTTTCCTTCCTGATCCCATCTTGTTTCATTTATTCTTTTCCTACCTCCCAAACTCCCCACGTTGCCTCTCCACTTCCTCATATCAGGGAGATCATATGATAGTTGTCTTTCTCTGATCGACTTATTTCGCTAAGCATAATACTCTCTAGTTCTAGCCACGTTGTTGCAAATAAGTCCACTATTTTTGATGATTCTTTGTTTTATATTTATCCCTACTTCCTTAACTTCACCACCAGATTTCAATGAATATGAGTCAAGTAATAAAAGTTGGAAGTTGATATTAAAATATATGGGTTAAAAAATAAAATAAAATATATGGGTTAGACAACTGCCAATATAGGCTTTTAATGTAAAGAAGATAGGAAGAAAGAAACTATATTGTAAGGATAACTAACACAAAAGTTTTTGTATATTCTATTTGTATATGCTTCATAGATACTATAATCTATGTGCTTTCTAAAAAAACATGTGTGCTACCATTAAAATTTTTTTAAATTGAGAGAGAGAGCATTTTGCATGAGCAGGGGGAGGGGTGGACGGAGAGGGAGAGAATCTCAGGCAGAATCCCTACTAAACATGGAGCTCTGACACAGGGCTCAATCTCTGGACTCTGATACCATGACCTGGGCTGAAACCAAGGGTTGGATGCTTAACTGATTGAGTCACCCAGGGGCCCCTAACATTAAAACATTTTTTAAAAAATACACCATTACAGGCTAAAAAAATTTTTATTATTCTTTGACAATGTAATATTGCCAAAGCAATATTGATAAGTGTTTTGGAAAACAATGTGACTACAGCAACAATTCTATGCATTCTCTAATAATTTAAGGAATTGTGAATTTTATAAAACTTAATAAATGGTCTTCCATGTCAAGAACAATTTATAATCTAGCTTCATCGGGAAGGATATTTACTTGATTTCCTATTTGAATTAATTTTTAATAAAGATATATAACTCAGAGTATGATATTACATAATGATTATTTCAATTTTTTAAAAATAAGATTTATTAAAATAATTTACTCTTCAGTACATAACTTTTTAAGCTCAATTATTTCTCCAGGCTCAATGAAAAATTAAAGCCAAAGTATTCATGGAATTCTGAATGGCACAGAAACTGATTATTCATCACATTTAGATTATTACAAAAGAAAGGGTATGTTCGATAGTTAAAAGAGATATTTTGTGTTCATTGGTGGTACAACTTATTACTTTGAACAGAGGATAGTTAAGGACACATACTTGTTTATTCAGCAAACATAATTAAGACTTCAAGTGCCATGTGTTGAAGATATAAAAAAACAGCATCAAATTGTGTAATGTTAGTTGTGTGAAGTAAACCACAAAATCTCAATGGTTGATACAATGGAAGTTTATATTAATTTTTTCCCCTAGTGAGGAGTCCAAAACTAAATTTCTAAACTTCAAGTGGCACTTTTCTTATTGTGGCACTTAGGGAACCCATTTCTTCTAGCGTTTAAGTCACCACTGTCATTGGCATCATGCCAGGAGAAGGCAAAACAGCACAGAAGATGACAAGGAAAAACTATATGGACAAGGCCTTGAAAATATGTCTATCTATCATTTGTACCCACACACCATTAGTTAAAACTTAGAGCTACACCAATTACAAGAAAGGCTGAGAAATATTGTCTAATTGTGTGCCCAAGAAGTAAAAAAATAGGTTTTGTGAATGACTAGTCTATATCTGCCACAAAGATAAATAATACATAGTATCTTAACTTCAAGGAACTCAATCTGTTTGCATAAACTGGCAGATGAACATAGTACAGAGTGATAACTGTAGTAAATATAAGTAAATGAAGCTATTACAAGAGAGCGGAGATTCAGTTAGTTGTTGGGGCATCTGGAAGGTCTGGCATTATTTGAAAGAGGCTGTAGAGAAGGTGATTCTTGAACTGAATTTTGGTGAAAAACACATGTTCACCAATCAGATGATACCAGAAACAAGAGAACTTTAAATCAGCGAAAAATTAGGAAATGGCATTGGGGTCATGGCATTATATATTAGGATACATGGAATTGTCTGTATGTTTGCAATAATATGCAGAGCCCCTTTCTGCCTGGAATTATTTTTTGCTTATATATAACATTGCTGTTCTTATTTAATTTGGAGATAAATTCACTTGACATGCTTTTATCATCTTTTATTTCTAACTATTCTTGGTTATTTAAATGAAATAATGGTAAACAGAATATAGTTGGAATTTATCATTTCAATTTAAACCCAAGATTTGCTCTTATGAAGTTGAATTAATTGTTCTAATTTAAATATTTTGAACTATAATAACTCACTTTGTATTTTTTACATTCTGAAAATTTCCATTTTTTAATGCTTCATATAAATCAAGTTAAATTTTCTTTAATATTTACTGGTGACTTGAAAAATGGTTATCTGTAAACAATCAAATTCATTTATTACATGTATATAAATTATCTAAGGACAAAGAAAATTATATCATTTTACTTTCCCTTACATGAGATAAATAATTTAGCATCCCTTTTGTACTTTTATGATCTACAATTTAATTCATTAGATTAAAACGGTATTAATGATTAGGTATTTAAACATATCATTACACTTAGTACTAATATAATATTAAAAATACTCTTTGGCTTTTCAATTTAATTTAAATTTATAATGATCTTTATACAATTATATCTGTTTCTACATATTACTGCTCTCTGTTTATTTCACCTCTTGATTACTTCTGTTTTCCAATCCTTTACTTCCTAACTTTACCCATCTTAAATATTTTTAGAATATTTTTGGTATTTTTAAGAATAACATTTAAAATGTTAGTTTTGGGATATGAACATAAAAATCAAAGTTTCATATCCCATCCTCACTATAAAAACTTAAAGAACAGTTTTCTAGATATTATCTACTTTCCTACTTTTTTAGGCTTTCTCCCTTCATTTTTAGACACTTCATGTTCAGTGTCTTCTCCAAAATCAGTATCACATAGTATCAAATAAAATAACTTTTTAAAGCCTGAATCATCATTTTCTTTTTGGATGGCAGCCATGAATTTATAAACATTGAACATTATATCAAAAACTAATGATGTGCTATACCTCGGTTAATGAATTTAAATTAAAAAAAACTTTAAATGTAAAAAAAATAATAAATTTAAATACTGAAAAAATATTAACAATAGTAAAATAAATAAATAAATAAAAATAAAATAAAAATTTTTAAAAATTAAACATGCAGCACACAAAAATGAGGGCAGTGCCTAACTAGAGTAGAAAGAAACTCAATAATTGCAGGTATGTTTTCTGTAAAGGTAGTTTACCAGTCAATACCCAAAGCTTTATTTATTTATTTATTCAGCCTGCTGCTGCTAGACCTTTTATACTGAAATAAAATGGTATTGTGGGACAACTTTCTTCTGCTATTAGCCTTTTTTTTTTTTTTAACAGAATTTTGTCTCCTTAAAGATTCAGTCCAGGGGCGCCTCGGTGGCTCAGTGAGTTAAAGCCTCTGCTTTCGGCTCAGGTCATGATCCCAGGATCCTGGGATCGAGCCCCACATCGGGCTCTCTGCTCAGTGGGGAGCCTGCTTCCCCCTCTCTCTCTGCCTGCTTCTCTGCCTACTTGTGATATCTGTCTGTCAAATAAATAAAATCTTTAAAAAAAAAAAAAAGATTCAGTCCAGAGTTTCTTCTGGAGACTTCCGTCTGAATTTCAATAAGCTGAGTTTGTAAGCCAAATTCTAAGTAAAACTGTGATCCATTTTTTGGCACACTTCTGATGTGAATTATTCAGAGATATCTCCAGGATCAGACACTCCCCACTGAACTTCCTCTTTGAAGATATTTTTTTGAATACAAAATGGCCTTACCTCACTTGGTTTAAATACAAATAAATTTGAATCTTTTGAAGACTAAGAGATTGTAACAATGTTCCTGGAATTAGGATCAAGTTACACACTCTAGCATTTAATTTTGTGCTTTATTGCAATATACAACTGGACAGATTCCAATAGCAAAGAATGCCCAGTTTCAGTAGCACCAAGAAGATATTTAGACACAATCTCCTGAAGTAAAGCTGACTTATTTTCTCAGCTTGACAGATTGTATATTTAAACTCCCATGCCTCTGAGTGTCATATTGTAACTTTGCTTTATTCAAAGCTAATAACAAGTAAATAATAATCTTCCAGGAAATAACAAATAAGTTCTTGGTATTTGTGGTACCTGATAAAGTCACAGTTCCTACCAACTGTGTTTTTTCATGTATCAGTATCATATGTTATTATTCACATTTTGGAATGATAACCTTTACCAGCTAGAACAAAGAAGGGACTTCAGTATTTTTCTGCATTACAGAACAGAAAGGTGTGTTATTATCTTTATGTAGCAAGTAAAGCTTTGTGTTAAAAAGGGACAAATCACTCATTTTTTTCTTTTCTTTAAATATTTTATTCACTTATTTACTTGAGAGAGAGAGAGAGTGAGCACATGTGTGCACAAGGTGGGGGAGGGGAGGAGCAGAGGGAGAAGGACAAATAGACTCCACACTGAGTGCAGAGCCTGATACTGGAATTGATCTCTCAATTCTGAGATCATGACCTGAGCTGAAATCAAGAGTTGGATGCTTAACCAACTGAGCCACCTAGAACACTCATGTTTTCTTAGTGAGAGTGCTGGTTCCATATGCAAACCATGATGAATTTCCACTTTTTACTATTATTTCATTATTGCAAGGAAGTTACATTGGCAGCCAAATGAAGCCTTTGTTAGTTCAATTTGAATCAGACTAGAATAACTGTTATATTTTGTTGTGTATCTACACTGTATATAACTAGTTTTCACTTTAGAGAATAAAACTTCAGGAGGCATGTGTTTATCACCAAAGCTTTAATTATTAGATTAATTATAAAACTATTAAAATTATCACTATCTTCCATTATCAGAGTAAGGTGTAGAACCAATTTTCTGCAGGTAAAACAAAGAGACAGCCAATAGTATCTCCTAAATGGAAGATAAACTCTCTCTTCTCTGAAGTATCTTGCTACTCTATGCGTACAAACTTGGAATGGCCACTCATGAGACTGATGCTTGGTGCCTAAAAAGCCAGATCTTGGTGCTGAAAAACTGTGTCATGGCATCAATATAAACATATGCATGTATGCTTCTCTTCAGCATCATTCCTCCGATTATGATACTGGCCATGTGTATGACCTACTGCCTCACAGTCTCTCATAGCTTCTCATAAGCAAGGGCAAAGAAGGCATGAAATTTCTTCATCATGAAGGCATGAATCTTCATCAGAATGTCATCTATATAGATCTATAGTTTAATTTTGACATCAAAGAATCAAGTACACTGCTATAAATGGTTGTTGGGTTGAGCTGGAATTCAATTACCAAATTGTTGTGTCTGTGCAATGTATGTTTAAGTTCTTCATAGCTGTGCCTTTGTTGAAAGGACCCAAGAGACATACTTGGGTATTAGCCTTAAGTGACAGAATATTTGCCACCTATGGAAACCTTGGTTTTCTCCTCTGATTCATTAGAAAGCTTCAAGACCCTTTTACTTATAATCTGCACAGAACATTTACCCAATATTCTACCTGTTGCTGCCACAAAGAACTACAAAATGGCTCTCATTCTCCACCATATTTGCCCAGACACATGTATTTCCAATTTTAATTCTGACTTGGTTAATTCATTTGTTCATTAAAGAATATTAGTAAATGTTTCATCCTTCATTTTGAGAGTAATAGTAGTATATTTTTCAAAATCTTATATATATTACATCGTTTTTCCTTTGGATGCTCACAGAGGAAATAGTTTAAGTATAGAATCTTCAGAAAATTACCCTTTCTATTCTAAACATTTTAGATACTGATTATACTGTTTTGACTGTCTTCTGGAGTTTAATGGTGTAGATAAAAATTCTAAATCTACTGTGATTCTGCTTTTGTGTCCTACATATATTCTTGGAGATAGATGTAAGATTTTGTTGTTTAACCCCAAAATCATAATTGCGGAAATATTTTCTTCTCTTTTAGCATTGATTATCAAATTTGTTTGGATTATTCTTCTTTTTCTTTGAGAAAACTTTTCAACTTGAATATTTGTTCTCCATTCTGTCTTTATTCTTCATAATATTTTCACCACTCTTTGTTTTTTCAGATGATATAGATAAGCCATTATAATTGTTTTGATAAAAACTAATATTTGAATGAAGAATATTTACAAGTCTAATCTTGGAGGTATCTGCATTTCCCATCTTTCATTTCTATTACATACAAACACTTAAAGATTCCTTAAAATCTTTGATAAGATTGATTAATAATGTGTGCAACTGTTCCTGGTATTTGGCAGTATTTATTGAAGAAAAAAGATCATTTACGTCTTTATAGAGGTACAAGATCTATCTAAATCTCCCAGTGAACCAAAGGATACACCAAAGTTGAATCTTGAAGAAAAGACCCTGTGATATAGTTTCTGCCATAAAGATCAAGGATTTTGTCACTTTAGGACAAACTTTAAGCACCCTTGACCCTCTTCTGGTCATTTTCCCTTCCTGTTTAGTCACTGTTTGCTCTAAAGAACCTGGTCTCCTGTCCTGACAGAGTTAGAATTTGGCCCTCCATGGGCACTTGGCAATCAGCTATCAGTGATGGTAGCTGGAAGGAGGCCATTTCCTCAAAATTCATCTCCTAGGGCGCCTGGGTGGCTCAGTGGGTTAAGCCACTGCCTTCGGCTCAGGTCATGATCTCAGGTCCTGGGATCGAGTCCGGCATCGGGCTCTCTGCTCAGCAGGGAGCCTGCTTCCCTCTCTCTGCCTGCCTCTCTATCTACCTGTGATCTCTCTCTGTCAAATAAATAAATAAAATCTTTAAAAAAAAAAATTCATCTCCTAAAAGTCAATTGCCTGAATGGCTGCTTCATCTTTCGATGAAACTAATTTGCTAAATTTAATTAACATATAGACTTACTAACATACCATTAAATATTAATAGGATAATTTGGATATATGACAACAGTTTCTCTCTCTTCCTTCTGGTCTCCTATCTTCTTGGAATCAATATTCAGTTATTTAGAGGGGGAAAAAAAGTAAGGTCAACTGAAACTTCACAGAAACCTTTAGTATCCCATTGAATTACTGTGTTAATTAATGAGAATTACAGTACACTCTATACTTATTCTGAGTTACAGGAAATCTTATAAATAATTTAAAATAACAAGTAAGTTAATTAAATTGGTTATTAGGCAATTGGGTTTTTATGAATTGGCTATGGCTAATTGCCTTTTGCTAAATTAGCTAGATTTAGAGTGGCTCAACTCTAACTAACTAACCCTGAATTCATCATCACATTCTGTTGGCTTCTGCTTCTCCCACAGGAAAGGCCCACACATCCTGATTGGCAAACATCTCCCAGTTAAAGAAGTTCAGTGGTTTTGGCTGAGACCAATTTGTAGTCACATACCAGTACGTATTTTTTGTTTAAGATAAAAATCCAATGGGCAACTCTTTGTTCTGTTTCTAATTATTTTTCCATTCTTGAAGAACATTGTTAAATCCTCATTTGGATACTGGAATATCCAAAATTCTTATAATTAAAATTCATTCTGTTTTTTTTTTTACTTAGATATTAACATGGGCATATTAATGGCAAATGAAGAAAGAGAATATTTCCTCTTTTAGACTACTACCTCTGTTTAAGACACTAACTCTTCACATATTATAACATTTGCATTTATCTTAATTTTTCTTCGTGTTCTTCATTATGTTTCATTAAATATAATGTATTCTTTTTTTGAAAAAAAAATGCTCAGACAAGACAAGATATACATTCGTATTTTAAACCTAAGGGTGTACATTAAAATTTAATGAAAATGTGAAATTTACCCCTGAGAGAAGATAGTATTTGATTAAATATTAGTTGGCAAATTTGCTGTACTAAAATATTAGTTGACTAACATATTCTCAAAATGATGATTGCTGTTAGTGGACGAAAACATCATGACACTTTGAAAGGCTGCCTTATATTTGTTGCTGTTACCAGGACAACCATCACTATTTATGGTCCCTGGAGTTGACAAGTTAATTAATGAAGGAAAAAGATCAAAATGGCTTGTATAACTTAGGAGATTGCATTATCTTCATAAGCTAATAAGCTTCAAGGAAATACGCTCCATGATTTCTCATGCTCATCCCAAAGAAATACATTTATTTTTTAAATCTTAGGTTAGTAAAATCACACACACACACACACACACACACACACACACACACACACACACCGAGGTACATATATACATAAATATACAATTTCTTCCATCTTTTATTTATGTTAAGCTAAATTCTGGGAATAGTCTCTGGAAATCCTCTCTGTCTTCTAACATGAGAAGTTACTTTGTTACCTCTTAAGTTTGCTCTTCAGTAGGGTTTTAGTAAGCTCTGGCTGCCATAACAAAAAAAAGACTGGGTGAGTTAAGCAACAGACATTTATTTATGTTTTCACAGTTCTGGAGGCTGGCAGCCCAAGATCAATCATGTCAGCAAGGTTGGGTTCCAGTGAGGCTTTCCTCCTGACTTTTGAATGGCAGGTTTCTCATCATGTCCTCACATAATTGAGAAAGAGCAACCTCGCCAATATCTCTTCTTCTAAGAGCACTAACTCCATCATGAGTGCCCTATTCTCATGAACTCATTTATCCTTAATGACCTTCCAGAGGCCCCATCTCCAAATATTGGGGGTTGGGCTTTCTGCATATGAATTTTGGGGGCACAAACATTCAGTCCTTCACAAGTACTTACCTAAAGTAATGTAATATTTAAATTAGATATAAATAGATAATCTGACACTAAATCCTTGTCTGTATCAGCATTGACCAATAGAACTTACGTAATGATAGAGGGACACCTGGGCGGCTCAGTTGGTTGGACGCCTTCGGCTCAGGTCATGATCCTGGAGTCTGGGGATTGAGTCCTGCATCGGGCTCCCAGCTCCATGGGGAGTCTGCTTCTCCCTCTGACCTTCTCCTCACTCATGCTCTCTCTCACTGCCTGTCTCTCAAATAAATAAATAAAATCTTTAAAAAAATTAAAAAATAGAACTTATGTAATGATAGAAATACGCTGTATCTGCACTGTCCAATAAGATAATTGCAGCTAGCCACATGTAGCTACTGTACACTTGCAATGAAGCTAAGAAATGCATTTCAGTTTTGTGTTATTTAAACAGCTTTGTGTGTGGCTAGTGACTACCCTAATGGATAGTACACTCTTAGTCCATTCTCTGACCAATATCAATATGTCAGATATATAGGTACAGCTATGAGATACATATAAAAATAGGTACTACAGACTAAATATGGCATTTAATATATAAAAACAATTATAACATAACTTGATGAATTAAAACAGGAAGAAAGTGATATCTAATAGTGTGGAATAAAAGATATAAGATATAGGCTAAACAAAATGGAATATTAATTTTGAAAATATAAGTGTTTATAGGATATCAAAAAATGAAAATGTAACCTAATAAATGCTGTGAAATATATTTAGAAATATGAGAATGATGTCCTGCAATAACAATTATTTGATTATTTATTAACATATATGCATTCATGTACATGTAAAATACTTATTTGTACATGTAAAGCATAATTAAAATAATTCATTATAGGAGCATAACGATATCTTTACATTTTGGAAGGCTACTTTCTGGGTTAATGTCAATTTATCTTTGAGTTGCATGATATTATAATCAAGGAGTTTTTAATAATCCTAAAATTTGTAAAGTTATGCATGCATTTTATGCTAATTAAATCATATGAAAATACAGAGGAACTTACAAATAAATGTCAGGCACAACATTATCCCCTGAGACTGTAACAATGAATAAGAATTACTTCTTGGATTCAAAATCATAGACTAGCTGAGGAAATATATATGTAAACAAGGAATTTATTAATATAATATCATAAGTGAAATTATAATGCCATATCCAGGGTTCATTGGTGGTAAAAATGAAGGGGATGAGTATATTCTATGCATGAGACATGGAAGTGGCTTCCAGAGAAAGAGTGTAAACTTGTTTCTTTTACCAGTCACTGATGAAGTATTTTTACTGTCATTCCCAGGCAGAATTAATTACCCTTATCTTTGTACTCTTATGTTCTAATCATACTCTTACTAAAATAGTTTTCATTCTATGCTATATATCATCAATTGTCTGGTTTCTTGTTTGAATAATAAATTACTTGAAGTAGTGCAGCATTTCCTTATCTGTTTGTGTATATCCAACACCTAAGATTGTTGGAAAGTGTTAATGTTTGAAATAAATATATAAGACATTCAAATGAATAATATATATATGTATATATTTAGCATGTATATTTAGTAAAATATATTTTATTTTCATAAAGCATCACTAATTCAGAGTAGCAGACAAAGCATTAAAATAAGACATGAAAATAATTAAATTAAATTACACCGTTTTACATTTTTGTTGCTTAAAATTTTGAAGAATATTCATATGATTTATGAGATTTGTTATAGTAAATTTGATTCTACTTAACTGTATTCTGAGGGAAATACTTTTAGTTTATTCTTCCCATAGAAAAAATGGTTTTATCTTCATGAAATTAAATATGTGGATGGTCATTTCTTATCTCATGACAGACTTCAAAATTATGTAAAATAAGGAAGAACATTCTTTATCAAACATTATGAAGATAAGTAAGCTTTACAAATAAGAATGTATTTATTAGAGACTTAATATGTACAGATGAATCTATGGGAAAAGTAAATAAAGCCACCACCCAAACAAACGCTTTTAGAAAATGCATGGAGTAACAAAACATACATATAAAATAAAGCCCATAAGTTTCACATGCAGTAAAGATGTACTAAGTGAAAGCATTTTTATCTTCTTAAAGATAGGTATTTTAATATTAGCTTGAAATCTATGTTTAAACCTAATACTATTATTTGTTTTTTAAATAATTCTATCATGAGCTTGCTTATTCCTCAGTTCTCACTTGGAGGCCTTGTTACTGAGGTGGAAAGGTGTGACAATGGTTCTTGAATTACCTTTGAAATAAGAAATATCTGTAATCAAGAGTAAATATGCAAACTGGTTTTGTTCGGCTATTGAATATAAGCAATTGTCCACGTAAAATCTCAATATCTCAGCATTTTAATTTTTGTCTTTTTATAGACCCATGTAAAGTACATTCTCTTGTCATTAGCTAATAGCTCGAACAATTTTACCATTGTTCATTTTGAGTTACAGGCACATAAAATACACATCAGATAACACAGTGCAGGTGCTCAAACTGTAAATATGGAAAGTCCCTTAAATATAAAACGAACACAGCCGACTATAAAAGCTTTTTATACAACCTTTCTTCAAGGTAATCAGGTCTTCCTATGCCATGTGCTATGGCAATAAAAACTTAACTGGTATCCCTTGTCTAGAATTCTAAGAAAACTGCAGCTGTTCATCAAGAGCATTTTAGTTTTTACCAGAGCTGCAGCTGTAATACACATAATTCATGTGGTACATTGGAGCTGTCCATCTGCTGGGTGCTGTATTCACGGTTGACTAATCATCTGTAATAGAATTCCTGTCTAGTTGTTTGTGCATAATACCATATTCTAATGCTTCTAGATCATTTATCCTGCATGGATTTTTAGAGCAAAGCATCATGCTACTTCCTCTGGAGAAATGCTCTGAAAACAGTATGAGAAAGTAATTTCACTAGAAGCAGAAACAAAACCCTGGACATTTCAAAGCATTTCTTTTAGTATCAATCAACTATCAAACCACTAATATGGACTTACATAAGTTTAGAATTATATGAAGTAGTAGTGTTCCCCAGGTCTTCCAATATAACTTGATTTGGTTGATAATAAAAAAATGGCAAGCCCTAACATTTATTGAGTGGTCATTATGAGTCAGGGACATTCTCAGAACATATAGGTAACAGTTTATGTAAGACTTCCAACAATTTTTTTCATTTCAGAACTATTATTATATTGATTATAATAATTATACTAATTTAGGCCATTAATGCAATTATCCTCATTAGTATGCCACTATTATTAAATTTTAAGAGGAAATGGCAACTGGAAAAACAATTATTTGCCCTATCTAATTATTCACTCATACAGCAAGTGCTTAATTTTAATTCACAGATTCATATTCCAGCCACTTTGATGTATGCTTAGATAACTATAATTGACAAGTTTAACTTGTACTCTTTTGATCTTAGGTAATAAAGCAATTATAATGTAATATGATAACAGGAGTACAGAATGTTGTCTGTGCCCTCAACTCTACTGTACTAGAGCTTATGCGTTTGTGTTTGCTGACTCAGTGTATCTATTTCTGTTTGGTAATAGCATCCTACTTTAGGGGAACCCCCCCTCCCAGTCTCAGTTTACACTGTTTGAAAGCAAACACACCTATCCTCCAAGGTCAGAAATAAACATGTAACCTATAACAGAACATTCCATTCTTCTGATCACAGTGATTAATTTACATGTATAATAAGTCAAGTCGAGCCAAAATGACATAGTTTTTGGCAGATGTTAAAAATCAAGTGGAAAGAAAAGTCCTCTTTTCCTTTGTTCAAGAAAATAAGAGGAGACTAAGCTGGAACTGTTGGGGTCCCTACTACTGAGAGAGCTGCAGAGGACAACAGCCTCCACAGAAGAAAGTTATGAGCCTAACAGGGACAGAGATACCAAGTCCTGGTAATGTTATGGAAAGATTGGATCCAGCTGTGCCCTAAGCCTTCTCTGGATCTGAATATTTAGTTGTATCAGCAGAACAACAACAACAACAAACTCAACCTATATTTCCCTGAAACAGTTTAATCTGGTTCTCTGCCCCTTTGCAGTCAAAAGTCCTGATAATTACACATAAATACTGCTACGGCCTGGAGACTTGGGAAAGACATTGAACCTTACACATGAAAACATGTAATTAAGCAGATGGAAAAGAGAGGGAAGCATTCAGAGGAAAGGAAGGGGGTACACAAAAGAATCATTTTTTGAAAACTCAGATAGGGGAAAGAATAAACCATACTCATCCAATCTTCTATAATCATGCAGTGTGGTCTATGTGCTGTGGTAGTTAGGTGCTGGCTAACGGATACTAATCAAAATAAAGAGTCCTTATTCTTACCTAGCTCAACATTTATCAGGTACACCTGAGATCATACAATACATTTACAAATACTGAAACAATCTAACTTGCATTCTTACTCCAGCTTAGAATTTGAGAGAATAAAGGAAACAAATTAAGCTAGACACAAATTTCAAATCATGCAGTAACAGGAAAATTCTGTTTTGATGGTTAGTTGTATGGATCTGATCTTCAGAAAATAGTTATTGGCTACAAACACATTCAGTGACTTAGACAAACAAAACAAAACAAACAAAAAAAACCACTTTGATTCCCCATTGTTGTTGTTGCTGCTTGCCACAGCATCGTTCATAAACATATCAAAATTTATAAATATTATTTATTCTTGTATGCTTTAGAAAATGCCAACAATAACTCAGAACTTCAGATATTTTGTTTATTTTACTGTTACCCCCAAGTCTCTTTGCACTAAGTGAACAAAAATGTGAATCCACCTTTCCGATGAGAGGGAGAGATCCCACCTCCCTCCCTCATTTCTCTCTTTTTCTATTCCTCCCTTGCATGTTTCTTTTTTTCCCAACATTTAAATCAATTAGAATATTTTCTTGCTTTCAAGTAAAATTTAAAGTATCCATTTAAGCCATCCATGGGATTATGGAGGTAATCATACAATATAAAAATTGCATTTCTTCTTCAGTTGATCTTGATATCCTGATAGATATATTAGTAATTTTAATTGATAACACAATGATATATAGTATGGTAAAAGTCTAAAATAAAATTTAGGAAACTGAGCAAACCTATACTAATAACAATAACTTGTTAAGTTATTTAAAGAGAACACAATTTTGTCCCAATTGACAAGGAAACCCTGGGACTTTCAGAAAAATTGTTATTAAATGACTTAAATTTGTGACAAACCTCCAAAAATGTGACTCCTGGGAAAGAGTTGTTTAGAATGTAAACAAATTTGCTTTACCAGCAGTTTTATAGAAATATTTAAATGGCAATAATTGAAACAAACCTTTCCTATGTATTTTTATAAGTTTTCCAGAATTCCATTTAACAACTTTTTTACTTAGAATTTGGAAGACAATGCAGGCTTGCCAAGATATTACTTCACTTTTGTTTAACATATGCTTCGGGCCAAGATATTACTTCACTTTTGTTTAACATATGCTTCGGGATTTTAAAAACTGGCAAGAGATCTAGCATTCATTTTTCTTTCTTTTTTTTTTTTTTTAGGATTTTACTTATTTATCAGAGAGAGAGCACGCTAGTGAGCACACAAGCAGGAGAAGTGACAGGCAGATGGAGAAGCAGGCTCCCTGATGAGCAAGGAGCCCAGTGTGTGATTCGATCCCAGGACCGTGGGATCATGAACTGAGCCGAAGGCAGGTGCTTAACTGACTGAGCCACCCAGGTGTCCCTCATTTTTCAATAATATTTTAGAAAAGGCCCTAGTTAATCCAACACCAACATTTATTCTTACTACTTTCCAAAAGTAGTACCCATGAGTTCATGTTTACCTCCTTCAGTAGTTTTAGGCTGTGGATAGTTTCCTACACTATATTAATTCATTTTAAGAATTATATTATAGTTAATATGATGTTAATATTAATATCAGTCAGATGCCTTCTATGAAAAACAAAGCAAAATTTTTCTGCCAGTTTGCTCTTTCATTATAACTCTCCTTGCAGGTTTGTTCTAACCTATGAGATGAAATCATATGAAATAGCAAGGTTCTGCTCTGGAGGACATTCTCTTCTCATTGTACAATCTCTCCCGAGTGTGTAGTTTTACCACAGCATCCAGTCCTCCAGCTTCCTCATGTGTTTAAATCTCTGATCTTAGACTCTCTACTAAGACAAAGACATGACCATCCAGTCCTCTGGTGGACTATTCCAAGGCACCTCAAATGTGAATTCTGCAAAGTGAATCTTAATGATCTTTCTTATCAAGATTCAATCCTCATCCAAATTAATGGCATCCAAATAAATTTTTCCACTGCCAGAAACCTAGGAGTTATCATGGATATTTGCTTCCCATACCTACTCTGGTCAATCTCTCACATTTAATCACTCAAGTATCTCTCAAATCCAATTAGTTTCACCTCTGCTATCATTACCCTAGACTAAAGCTTCATCAACTCCCACAAAGATGACTTCTTGTAATACTCTTTGATTGGATACACTGAATACTCCTGTCTCCTCAAATCCAACCTTAACCCTCCATGTCAAATTTTGTCTTAAAAAAGTTAAAAGGCATTTGCCACTTTTAGGAAAATAAAGCAAAATCTTAACACAGGTAAAGCCTGCCAGGTTGCTTCAGTTCTTTTTCTTTTTTTCCAGTTACAATGCAAGATTGTACACTCCGTAGTATCCGAATAATTTCACCCATGAGATATGATGATCTTATAATATAATACCTATTCCTCCCCTCTAGAGGTGGCATCTATGTTTTCACCCACTGAATATGGTCAGACCTCTGACCTTAATCTTAGGTTGTTGGTTACCATAGCAGATTCTATACAATGACCTCAATCTCCTACTCTGCTTTCCCCCACCGTCTTAGCCAAAAGAGTAAATCAAAACTAATATTGCTTCCTATGGATGGATTGGTAGAGATCACAGTCCCTTTTATATATCATTTTACTTCACTAATCAGTCCTCCGCAGAAGCTGGATGGATCCTTCAGAATGACTGTGAACTCTCTCGGACTCAGATAAGTAGTGGCTCTGATTGCAGATGTGGGCTCTACTTGGTATGGTGGCTAGAGCAGATTAACATGGGCGATGTACATAGTATGCCACTGACCTGGTAACTTTTTATTTTTACTATTCCTATTAGGAAAAAAATGATCAGAACAGCTTTGCTTATATTGGAACATTAAAAATATTTATTTATGCTTTTTTCCTCAGGATAAGTTGTTTCTCCTGTTTTCTATCAGAAGAAGATCATGTGAACAATTCCAAAGAACATTTTGTTGATAACATCAAGCTTATTAGAATAAACAGGAGGCAGCAAGTACAGTCCAGGTCTTGATAAAATGCATGTACTCCTAAAATAAGAAAATAACTAAGGAGATTCAGGGACGTGGCATTTCTGTGAAGTTTCTAGGGGTCCATTGGTCAGGAGCATAAGGGGATATGTCCTTCAGATTAAAGACAAACTGCTCCATCTTGCACCTCCTGTAGTAAAAAAGGCTACCTTGGCCAATTGAATTAAAAATGTAGGTCAATTCTAAGTTTCTGTCTCTCTAGGTAAATCTTATTTTACCCAAATTTTGCTTTTGTCCTTTTCACTTTTCTAACATACTAAAGAACTTACTTATTTTACTGTACTGACCATTGCCTGTTTTCTCCAGCCAGAGCATGAGGTCTCCAAGGGAAGTGATCCTTAAAATGTGTCCCAGATCCTTCTATGTTTCTTTATAAATGAATTTTGAATTTAGTGTAGTAGAAAACAAATTTAAAATAAAATTTTAATAAATTGAAATAAAAATAAATAAATAAATAAAAATAAATAAATAAATAAAAAATAAAAATTTAAATGCTATTTTAAATGGGCAATTATATTCTGGTATCAGAAGTGTTGACATTCTACTGCTTCTTGACAAAGGTGACAGGTAAAGTTTCATTAATATTTAAAAGTGTGTTTTCCAACTTTAAACCAGCATGCTCAGATATTAGTATAAGTATTAAGGATTTCAGCAGTGAAATTTCCCCAACCATCCATTAAGCATGCTATATTTCCTCTTCCTGGGTATCCCAGGACTTTGCTTACCATTGTCTGCCTCCAATCTTAATAACATGCAACCAATCTTAAGGGTTAACTTGCTTCAATCTTCTGTACTCCTTGCTTGCTAAGTCCCTTGATTTGTAGCAGAAGTAACTTACTTTCTTTGAGATTTGCAGACCACTGGGCTTGATGAGTGCAGGTTCAAACTTTCCCAGAATATAAGGCCTGACTACATTCAAAACCAGCTGCCACACATTAAGGAGGATACATGAGGTAATGAGTACTGGGTGTTAATATGCAATGGATGAAAAATTGAACTCTACATCTGAAACTAATAATACACTACTCTATATGTTAACTAACTGAATTTAAATAAAATAAGTTAAAAATTAAAAAAAAAAAAACAGCTGCCACAGAGGCCAGCAAGTCTGTTCAGGGTGATGTCCCATGTCCACATATGACTAACTGCCTGGGCACCTTCTTCTGTACACAACATCCCCCTCCTTTCACCTTTTCCCCTTTAAATCCCTCCGCTTCCTCTGGATAGGGAAAATGCTCTTTGAGGCATTAGTCCACCACCTTCCCAGGTTACTGGCTTCCTGCAGCTTTTCCCTCCCCATCTCCTGTCTCTTGAATATTGATGTTCAATCAGCAAGCAGTTGAACCTGAGCGTGGAACCCGTCCTTTCCCGTAGCACAACCATCAACCCCTTAAGGGCTGACACTTTGTGCTCTACCAATCTTCTTGGCCACCACTTTTCTTCCTTTTTAGCGACCGTTATCTTCTACAGACAGATTTATTTTCTGGTGAGCACTGGTCATTTCTAAGGCTTTAAAAAATGTAGGTTGGTGATCTTTTTCTCTTTCGGAGTAGTCTGAGTTTGGCAATGAATGAGATATTCTGCACTGGAAAATTCCAGAACCATAACCAAATTCCAGAAGTATAACTTTATATTTTTAAAGATTTTCTAATTTCTCCCAGTCCCAGAAAGGGCTTTGCTGCCTCTGACAGTTTCTTTAGGTTAATGATTAAAGAAAAATCTCCAACCAAGAACCCACAGCAACACACTTAATTGACTTTTTCATTTCTTGGGAGGGAAAGTGGATCACACACTGTTTCTCAATACTGATTCTTAATTTTTTTTTCTCTGCCACCCAGTTTCTGCTTCTACTTCTCTCTCTCCCCTATTTTCCTTTCCCTTTCTCCTCATGTTTTTTTCTCCATCTGCTCTGCTCCTCAATCTGCAATTTTTTGGCTTAATAACACAAATCTCACTACTGCTTTGCAGAAAAAAAAACTTCATTCTTGAAAATCATTTAAGAAACCCTTCATTTTATGATGTTCCTGAAATAATTGTTAATTCATTGTAAACTTTTAAAGCCTTTGACTTGTGTATTTTTTTAACTCATTGTTTTTTTTTTTTTTTAAAGATTTATGTATTTATTTGAGACAAAGGGAGATCATGAGCAGGAGAAGCAGAGGGAGAGAGAATCTCAAGCAGACTCCTTCCGAGTAGAGAGCCTGATGTGGGGGTCAATCTCAATATCCTGAAAGCATGACCTGAGCCAAAATCAAGTGTTGGATGCTTAACCAACTGAGCCACCTAATGCCCCATGTAACTGTTTATAAATATTTTTATTTGTTCTCTATTTTTCACATAGTGTATCCTATGTATGTTCAGGCACACAAAATAACACATCTGTGCTTCTTAAAATATACTAAAACATGATCAATAATTTATATAAAATATTTGTATTTATACTTTTAATATATAAAATTATATATGGTATTTATTATTAATATAAAATATTTTAGTTATACATAATTTAAAAATACAAGTAGAAATTAGAACATTCCATGCATACTTTTTGTAAGGTGATTTTTCTCAAAATTTTTAGTGTTCAGTGCCAATAATCAAGATTTTAATTGATTATTATTGGTTATTATCCACTTGATGCTTCAGAATTTACTGGACATTTAAGTTAGTTTTAAATTATCTGTATGATATTTTCTTTTGTGAACAGGTGATATCATATCTAAATATTTGTATTCATACATCTTTATATACTTTTAAAATTGTTCCCTAAATGTATATTTATAGTAAATGAATTAATACACATTTTCTACTATGGCATAATCATGATATAACTCTGAAAATAATGTTATTTGACCAAGTTACTAGAACCATTTTCAAACTTAATTTCTTGTTATATGAAACAAAAATTATGAAAATTAGTCCTATACTTGCCATAAAGTAGAAGTTGTTTTTAAGGCACCCATGAATTGCCATAATATGAGCCAGCTGAATAATTAATAATACATGAACAAGACATTCTACCCAGAATTTATGATATTAAACACAACCTATGGAAACAAAGGACTTACGGTGTCACAAATCTAGGTAGAAGATGGAGCAATTGAGGACACTCGTATAAGGAATATGTTATGTAGATATATATAATGTATATGTGTACATATGTAATATGTAATCCAGACAATTAAATATGTATAGCTGTACTATTACTGTGTTAGGGTTATATTTTCATTAGTTGTTTCTGTTCTACCTCAGAAACAGCCATTCTGAAGAAAGGTAATCTGGACAAAATATAAACTAATAAATTAATGTTTGGCCATAACATGCCAAAAACAAATCTAATCCCTCAGAGTGAGCTTTCCAAAGTCAGATATCCTGTACAATAAATGATCACAAATTTTTTTTTCTATGCCTGTAAGGCATCTAACAACTTGATTCAAAGATCTTATATGAAAAAAAAAAGTGAAAGTCAGATACCTTCGATCTTTTATCTTGTACTTACTGTGTTTTAATTTGTTTCATTTCACTCTGAAATACTTCACCCGAAATAATTCATAGTAGCCTCAACTTATTAAGTAATCTCTGAATCTGTATCTTATTTGGATGTGTAATATAAATGAAGACAGGAACACACCCATATGAATAAAACCTGTTAATTTGTTTCTGGATCAACAGTTCCCAAGTATAGATCAGAAATCTGTATGATATTCCTGGACCTACTTTTACGTTTAGAATTCAGAATTGGATGAAAAATGGGTATAATTACATGGAGCCAGATGGCTCTCTTGTGACTACACATTTACAGATGCTCTTGCAGGTTCTTTATTCCAGCAAAATTTGGAATAATTCAACCTCACATGAGGCCTTTCTGATTTTTTTAACTGGAAAACATAGGAAGAACTACTTCTGTTTACTTAAAATAAGGCATCTTTGAGCATAGGGCATGTATATTTATAGTTATTACACATCAAATGTTTTCTGGAAAAATTTAAATAGGACTTAAAATATTTTTATGTACTGCATGTTCCCATCATTATTGATTAATCTGTTACTACATATTAAACTGAAATATGAATTGTCAAGTAGGATCCAACTATAGAGTTTCTGATTGTGTGGTTAACCATGAAGAAGGTATTCATGGTGAGATTAACTTGTGCATATTAGGGCTAAATTTCAAATACCCTTGCTACTGGATTACATAATTCAAATAAAAATGATCTTGAAGCAGTTGGGTGGCTGTCAGCTAAGTATCTGACTCTCGATTTTGACTTTGGTCATGATCTCATAGGTCAGGAGATGGAGCCAGTGTTGGGCTCTGCGCTAAGCACATAGTCTGCCTGGGACTCTCTCTTTTCCTCTGCCTCTGCCCTACCCCCCACTCATGCTGTCTCTCTCTAAAAATAAATGAATGGATGAATGAATGAATGAATGAATAACTCTTTAAAAATAAATAAATAACAATAAACCGTTTTGCGATGTATCTTCTTTAGTGAGAGTTTGGGGTTAAATTTTATTTTTCTGATTGTTTTTGGATTATGCTAACACTTTAATCATCTTATGTTCATTAAGTTTGATTACATATTTAGCAAATTTTAATGTTCCTTAGCTTTAATGTTTCCAGGTGGCAAGGGGATGTAACCAGGAATTATAAAATATGCACAAGAAATATAGCTTCCTCTAAATCTAATACTGTTTCCTCTCTTTAAGGATTTACCATTAAAAAAAAACCTACATACTATAAGAAATTTTTTGTAGATCCTGGCCTTTAGATTTTCATGTAAGAGTATTTGTATATCTGATTTCACACTGACAAAAAATATGACTAAAAGATATGCTGATCTAAATATTGAATTACATTTTATTTCAGTCACTCTTTTTGCTTTCACCTCACTTAATCTGCATTCTCTAACTTTTTAGTTTTCAATGGGAGAAAATATTGACTTTGTGAAAGGGGAAATGAAATATAAAGGGTATGGTCATTGTTAATGATCCCTCTCTTTCTCCTGTTCCAGGTACTTTCATCTTTCCTAGTTGACCAGTACAAAGTAACTCAGAAGCTCTGTTAAGAAATAGCCATTTCAGAGATAATCTGTTGGCTGTACGGGATACAGAGCAACTCAGTCTTGTAATTTGATTAATTTTACTTGGATCAATCACTAATAAGAATGGAGTAATACACATACTCTCACAATGGTTGGGGATGCTAGGCTGGCTCAGTCAGTCAAGCATCTGCCTTCCGCTCAGGTCATGATCCCAGAGTTCTGGTATCTGAGTACCACATCGGACTCCCTGCTCAGAGGGGAGCATGCTTCTTCCTCTGCCTGCTGCTCCTCTTGTTTATTCTTGCTCCCACTCAATCTGACAAATAAATACATAAAATCTCTACGAAAAAAACAAACATCAAAGGTTCATTTTATATTCCTCATAAAATCACCTGCCTTTCTTCTTCTCCTCCCCCTCCCTTTCCCCCTCCTCCTCTTCCCCCTCCACCTCCTCCCCTTCCCCCTCCACCTCCTCCCCTTCCCCTTCCCCTTCCCCTTCCCTCCTCCTCCTCCTCCTCCTCCTCCTCCTTCTTCTTCTTCTTCTTCTTCTTCTTCTTCTTCTTCTTCTTCTTCTTCTTCTTCTTCTTCTTCTTCTTCTTCTTCTTCTTCTTCTTCTTTTCCTTCTCCTCCTTCTTCTTTTTTTTAGTAAGCTCTACCCTCAACATGGGACTTGAACTCACAGCTGTGAAATCAAGAGTCAAATGCTTTACTGATTGAACCAGCCAGGCACCTCCTCCCTCCTTTCTTTAGTCCGTCTTTTGTATCTATTTTAAACTTCCACTCAGGACTTCTCAAGTCCCTCTGTATCAACCGTTCTGTGGCAGCCTTCAGTTTGCTGACTTCCATACCCACATTAGTCCTGGGCCTCTAGTTCCTTGGAGAATGATAGCATTAAAACTTGTAAAGCAGATTGGTCCCTTAAATTATCTTTTAATGTGTCTGTCCAGTTGTCATCTGTGCACATAACCACAGAGCTAGTCAATTTTCCACAAAGTGTAGGAAAACTATATTTTGCTTTCATAATCAAAACTAAGAATAAAAAATTCACTTTTTATTAAAATGATTGGTGTTAGTCTGACCTATCAGTATTTTTTCCCACTCTCCATATGTTTTTGCATCTTTTTTTTGGAGCAAGTCTGTTTTTCCTCAGTTATGACAAGTTATTTATTTAAAAAAAAAACATAGGCACACTCTATAACTTTTTCTACTATCCAGTTTTAGATGAATAAACATTTATTAATGTGTTAAAATTTTAAGACACATACCTGGAACGTAATGTAGTTGAATGCAGACAAGGAAACCCTCTCTTCTCCATTCTAAGACAGTCCAGATGTCCCTATGTACTTTACTTTTTCCTTGCATGCATCTGCCTTCTTCATCTGTTATTAGGTCATATATGAAAGAAAAATTTTGTTTCATTTTGTTTCTTGAGTTATCAGTTCTGGTCAAAGATTGGCAGAATAGAGATTAAAACATGTAAACATTAAATATTTTTTAAGAGTATGAATAAATTTCATTCTCCTTATATCTTTTCAGAATATGGGTTATTTTGTTGGCCATGAATATTTCTTCAATATTTATAGCCTTTCCTATTAATCACTAAAATCATTTTACAGACCAAAAGATAATATAAAAAAGTCTGTTTGATATTTGGCCATCCTTATAAATAGCAGCTTCATCTACTGGTCCTATTTCAAAATAAAATAATAGATGAAAAGTCTGATGTGATATAAAATTATATACCAGAATTGAACATTTATTCAAAATAATTATCAGCTTTAAAAAAAAAAGGTTTTATTTATTTATTTGACAGAGAAAGAGAGAGAGAGCCCAAGCAAGGGGAGTGACAGGCAAGGGAAGAGGGAGAAGCAGGCTCCTGGCAGGGAGGCTGATGCAGGACTCAATACCAGGACCCCTGGGATCATGACCTGAGTCGAAGGTGGACACTTAACCAACTCAGCCACCAGGCACCCCAATTAATGCCTTTATATTCAGTACCTAAATGCACTAGATGTGATTGTGACCAATTTTCTTTCCAGGGGTGGGAGTGTTTTTAATTTAATCATGATTGCCATTTAATAGTAAACGTTGTCATCATATTTTAATTTTTGCTCTTTAAATAATTAACAGTGAGCAAGGAGATAGGGTAGGACTACTATGATGGAGGCACTTGTATTAGCTAAGTATGAAATGAGAGCCTGAGCTAGTTCTCATGTATCTTTGAAATACATTAAAGTATAGACTTTCTAATTTTTTTTCTACATAGTGAATATTTTTTAACATAATTTTTTATTGGTGAATATTTTAAAACTATAGCTTTTACTAGTAACATATTTAAATTTTAACCAAAGTTTGGACATGTATGTCATTTTCAGATTTTGTTGTTACAGAAATATTATTATAATACTTGGTCCTGCACAAAAATTATATTGTATAAAGCTAATTAATTTCTGAGTCTATCTGGATTATTATCAGCCTTCAGTGAATTGCTATTTATAAGGTCTCTCCTTTTTTCCCAGAGTCCGCCAGTGCAAAAGAGTCAATCTAACAAATATCATAATGTTAGATTTTGACATTTATACATAAATATCTAAAAGTTTCAGGTAGTAAGTAAATGTCTTTTTAAAAGCTCAATTTGTAATTTGTTTTCAGATTCAATTACAGGTAGACCTTGTAGTAGGTTAAAATATAGCATAATAAAATTGAGTTTTGATCTTATTATTTCTATAGAAAGAATAAGAGGAATCCTATTTTCTTCATTCTTGGAAGGTAGGCTTTGTGTTCTGAGTCTAAGTTTCAAATCATTAAGAGCTATTGTTTTGTTTCATTTAAAATTTTAGGGCCCCCAAATAGAAATGGTCAGATACTCAAATGAAAGTTGCCACATTTTTGTTCATTTATGTTTTGGGTAGGTGTTTACCAAGGAGAATAAAATATTTAGTGTTTTCAGAATTTGTCCTAATGCTGTGGATGTGAACGTACTGGAAATGAGAATGTCTACAAGATATGGTGAGGGAAGTCTGCCAACAGAGTGGAGGTCCACCTAGGCGAAGACCCCTGAGCACTTACACAACCAACCTTGCCAAAATACTTGCATTCCAAAGCTGAGCATCACACTTGGGTCAGGCTGGACTAACACCAGGTGTCTTTTCTGAATCATTAAGACTGCTCAAGAACCCTGGAACTATTGATCAGTCCTAGCTAGGGAGGACATTCCACTCTCTCCTGAACATTAGAGGGGTTTAATTCTCTGCCCACTAGGAAGGAATGCCTTCAAAGCAGTTTAACTAGAGTGAGGTAAATTTAAAAATGTGCAATTGACTGGTAATCATTTCTGATACATCTTCTGATATGTTTTAGGTATGATAATATTGGCAATAATACTCCTAGAAAAAGTTCAGTATTTGAAGACCATACCTGCTGTTCACCCAAGGGTTGTTGTTGTTGCTTGTATTTTTTTCTTTAAAACACTGTATTTATTTATTTGAGAGAGAGAAGAGAGAACGAGTGGGGTGAAGGGGCAGAGGGAGAATCAGATGTCCTGCTGAGCAGGGAGCCTGATGCAGAGCTGGATTCCCAATCAATCTTGACCTGAGCCAAAGGCAAACTCTTAACCTGTTGAATGAGCCACCCCGGTGCCCCCACCCAAGGGGTTTATGGGAGATCTCCTTGTTAAACTTTTATTCTAAAAATAAAACTTCACCCTTGATATTTTAATAATCTCCCTTCACCTTAGAAAATCTTCTCAGCCTTACTGAAAAGAAAATTTTAAGATAAATGTAAATTTTATTATACTACATAACTATGAGTTTCTTTTGAACATCTGGTGGCTATTCTCTTACTGATATTTATCCTTTTTACTCTAGTGCTATAATAGATCTCTTCCTGGGTCTCCTAGTGTTTGAGGAAACAACACTCCAGCTCAGTTGTTCTAGCGCTAACACTTTTGGACTCTGGCTAAAATTTGCTGGCATCATAAAGAAATATATTTTTCTAGTTTTCCTGTTTCAGTATGTCAGAAGTTATTTTTCATTTTATCTTAAATGTCTGTCCAGCTTTTTAAACTTATTCTTTTATTGCCTCTGCCTTAATTAGAGTCCCTCATTGAATTCTGTTCTTCCCTTATCATTATAGATCTCTTTGTAGTCAACTCTGTGGGACAGCTATCTTTCATTCTGTTATTGCTCTATTCATTTTATCTCTGTTCAGAGAATATCTGTGTGAGGCAACCTGCTTTTCTATTAAATATACATAAGGAGTATTCATGTGGATTCAGCAGAAGTCTGTCTACTAGAAAAGGGTTTCATATAATTCACATGCTTTTGGAAAGTGGATTATCCATCACATTTCCTGGCACATGATGGTTTTAATAAATTATGACTTCATGTCTCAACTTTTTAAGTTCATGGGCTGAGCTTTACATCAATACAAATACCGAGCACCAAGTTATGAAGAAACGTTTCTGTTAATGACATCACTAAATCACTCACTTCTACAAATCTTTTATAGTCATACCTTTTATACCTGAAAGTTCTGAGGTTTTTTTCCTTTTCCTTTTTTTTTTACTATGAACATTTAACTTTTAAAGGGGCTTTTTTCCACCAAGAAAAAAAAGAAAAAAAAAACTTGTGCTTTAAATAAACTTTATAGCTACGACTTTACAGAGTTTTATTCATTGCTAGTAAATGTAATGCAGTGACAGAACGGTATATGACACATTAAGGGTAGATATACTCAGATAATACTTCCTGTTTGGGAAATGAAACTTTGGAGTCTTAACTAAAAAAAAAGAAGAGAAACCTTTTGTCCTTTGATTTCAATTTTATGGATCCTAAACAAGATGAAAGTGAGTGGTGAGTATGAAGGAAAGGGAATTTGAAAACTCACTTTAGAATAAGCAAATAAATACCAGTCTATCAAATACAGCAGAATGTTATGACTTTACTAGATTGTTTCCTAACAAATTTTATATTTCAGCCTCTCTATAGTCTGTATGCTTTAATTTATTATTTTGATAAAGAGTGCTACTTTGATTAAATGTTTTATTTAGATAATTAACATGTTCAGTCCTCAAAAAGTGACTGCACTTGGGTATCTATCTATTTACTGGGAATATAAAGTTAAATAGGCCACAACCTTAACTCTTAAATGTGTTTCCAATGCAATAAAAGTCAATGACATTTTGGAACACTGGAAAAAATAATACTAAATAAAATTTTTTAAAAAGTCAGTGACGAATAAGCCTTTACAACATATTACAAATGCTATGTCAGAAGAATGCAGAGTTTTATTATAGTATAGAAGTAGGTGAGCCAATTCAAATTTTACATTAGAGGAAACTTCCTTGGAAGAGTTGATATTTGGGTTGAGTTTTGAAGGATGATGTAATAGGTTATTCAACAAATGCCTTTTTTATGTAGTATAAGTGAAGCACCACCATATTATTACTTTCTCTTGGATATATTCTCGTCTGAAGGTACCGCGTCTTCTTTTAGGTACCATAATAAGGCACTATTGCCCCCTGGTGGAATTTACTTTACACTGTTGGCTTGAGGTTCACGGAGGAACTAAATTGAGAGCCTACAATGAATCAATTTCAATTCCTAAATTCTAAAGTGGTTTCCTTTATTCAGATAGTGTTGTCTGGTTTTCCCTATATGAATTAGTCTGAAAGGTTAAATTATCTTTCCATTATTCTTTTTTTTTTAATTTTTATTTTTATTTTTATTTGTTTATTTACAGCATAACAGTGTTCATTGTTTTGGCATCACACCCAGTGCTCCATGCAGTACGTGCCCTCCCTATTACCCACCACCTCTTTCCATTATTCTTAAAGCTGCATACCCAAGAGACCCAACAAACAGCAGTGTCAAGTTACTTCTGATAAGAGTTCGGATGTTCTCATCTTAAACCAGGCATGCCAAGAGATCAGTGGGTGAATAAAGGTCAAATAAAGATTTCCTGCTTTTGTTAAAATTCCCAATGTAAGGAAAAGAGTTAGTTGGCATGTTTCAAAGGTTTAATAAGTCCCAACTATATTATATTGAGAGCAATGTCTTTTTATTTATTTGACAGAGAGAGAGAGAGAGAGATCACAAGTAGGCAGAGAGGCAGGCAGAGAGAGAGAGGGAGGGAAGCAGATTCCTTGCTGAGCAGAGAGCTCATTGCGGGGCTTGATGCAGGGCTTGATCCAGGACCCTGAGATCATGATCTGAGCCGAAGGCAGAGGCTTAACCCACAGCCAGCCAGGTCCCCCAATAGCGATGTTTTTAGCTGTTAACCTAAAAGCAGTGGTTCTCAGCCAAGGAGTGGTTTTTGTCCCCCTTCTCCTAATGTAGTGAGAGACAACTTGCTGATGTCAGAGGATATTTTTGGTTGTGACAACTGGGAGTGTGTGTGCTACTATTACCCAGTGGGCAGAGACTAGGGATGCTGTTAATAATCCTGCAATGCAGAAGACAAGGCCCTCAGAATAAGGACTTCTCAATCCAAAACTTCTATAAGGCTAAATATGAGCAAAACTGAAACAAAGTAATACAGCTTTTCATGTTTCAAAACAATCTCCCTGCACTTTATTTTGCTCATCTAACATCATTAGCATAAATACATTTACATCATTTTAATCAGTAAAAATTAAGTGTACAAGTTATAGCATATTTAGAATTTGTAAGATGAAAAAAGCAAGGTTTATTGTATGATTATTTTTAGCTTTTTATGAAAAATGAAGTAAATCTTAGTCAAAGATGATGTTTTTCCATTAACCACATTTTTTGGCTACATAGTCCATAATACCATAAGGCTATTTGCTGGTTGCCTAATGTGAGAATAGACAACTTGTAGATACTGCTTTGTAATCATTCATGTGAGTACAGGTTGTGCAGCTAACAATGCACTATATAGCACCACCGGATACAAATAATCCTTCCTGAAGTAACTGTTTTTATAGGGTCCTCCCTTTATACATTACATATCTTTTCTGGATATCAAAAAAATCCACATAAAATAGTCATTTGAGGTCCATCTTGTACAGTAACAGTAATTATCATGATTACTTAGAGACTTGGAAGAGAAATAATTTATTTTTTATTTTATTATTTATTTATATTGTTGTTTACTTTTATTAGTTTATTTTTAGTATTATTATTTGCATCATGATAAGTATACTCTTTAACTCCCATCACCTATTTCACCCATCCCCCACCCACATCCTCTCTGGTAATCATCAGTTTGTTCTCTATAGGCAAGAGTCTGTTTCTTGGTTTGCCTCTCTCTCTTTTTTCCCCCTTTTGCTCATTTGTTTCATTTCTTAAATTCTACACATGAGTGAGATCATATGGTATTTGTCTTTCTCTGACTGACTTATTTTGCTTAGCATCATACTCTCTGGTTCTATCCATGTTATTGCACTGGACACTTTTTAAAATCTGCAAAGAAGACTTTGTTCAACACTATTGCAATAAGAGTCAAGACTGCTGCAATAGGGGAGGGTGACTGAATTCAATTCTGCTGAAACAAAAAAATCAGAGAGTTTTTAAACATCGGAGTGAACTAATGGAAAAGTACTGAAGGACATTAGGAAGGAGGTTGGTGAATGTGATTAGACCATCTGTGTTTGTTAATTGTCTCTTATTGAAATTAGGTTCCTACTGTCCCACAGAAACTGGAAAATAGGAATGGTATCTGCTTTGATGATTACATTTCAAAGGATGGCTCCCACTTCTTGGGGAAGGCATTTTCTGGGTTATGGAGGGTTTATATCTCAAAGGGGCAAAGAAATAATTTATAATTGCAAGTTTTCTAAGTAAAGGCTCTAAGAAAAGAGAGATCAGGAGCCTGTAGTTAGAATGAAACCTGTTTAGAGTCAGTTAAGGTGATGAAACATGAAAGTTCTTGGTCAGACTTTAGGAAAACAAAATTATTACTCAGGAAAAATTGAATGAACAGTATGGAATCCTGCTAATTACAAACGATACACTCAACATTATATAAAGAAGACTTTTACTTTGAATACCAGTACCTTTTTAAAAAATGTTTAAAAGTTCAATATATGTAAAATTTTTAAAGTAAGAAATATACATTTTATAAAAGGAAAAGGTATCTACAGAGAGAACTGTTAAGTCTTTGATGAGAGATGAAGTAAACTTTAATTTGAAAGCTTACATTTTCCATTATTTGCATTTGGATGACAGTACTATTTTCATCCTACCTATGTTGAATTTTATAGATTTCATTGAACCATTTCTATGCTCTCAGGCTTTTTTTTTTTTTTTATTCCAGCCTATTGTAATTGGAAGGTTGTTATAAAGTAGGCAGAATTCTAAGATGGTCTCCATGACCCTGATGTACTCATGCTATACATTCTTTTTCCCTCAAGGCTGGAGGCGACTTGTGATGGAGCATTTTCTCCTTTGGTTGTATTATATCACATAGCAAAGATAATAGAATAGTCAATCCCAGGATTACATTTAATTTTGCATTTTTAAAGACACTAATGTTGTGTACTGAAGAAAGATTTTTCTGCTGACCTTAGTAAAGTTAACTGCATTAGAGGGCTACATGGCTAAGATCTCACAATGGTCTCTAAGAGCTGAGAACAGTCCTGAGAACAGTCCTGGCCAACAACCAGCAAGAAAACACGGACCTCATTCTTATACCACAGGAACTAAATCCTACCAATAACCAATTCCAATTCTGAGCTTACCTTGGAAGAGGACACTAAGACACAGGTGAGACCATAACCACAGTTGACATCTTGATTTCAGTCTGATGACACCCTGGACAGAGAACTGATGTAACCCATGTTCTGATCACAGAAACTAGGAAATCATAAATTTGTGTTGTTTTAAGCTACTAACATCATGATAATCTCTATGCAGCAATAGAAAATGAATGCCTCTAGTAAGTACTGTTTTGACTGTACAATGTCTTTCAGTCTCTACGTACTGAATATCAATGTTCAGATTTTAAACATCATTGTCTTTATTAGCTGTTTTTCTAACAGCAGATGTTTTCTCCAGTGAGGCCCACAAAATATATCCTGCAGTGGTTATTATGCAAGGAAGGACATTCCTTTCTCTTTTCATGGCCACGCTTAATTAGCATTTCTGTCTGTGTCTCTGGCCCAGATGATTCTGCTCAACATTCTAGCCATACAAGTGTGGTGATAGGAGTCTTTTTGGATTTGTTTTTCTGACAGGAATAACTTAGACATTGTGGACCAAGTTAAAAATGGATTTCCCCTTTGGACAGAAACACAGGCCCAATTATAATTCATATGAGAGGATATTAAATGTTCAATCAAACATTTCAGTGACTCAATTTCCTTGTTCATATAGTTTATGCTAAAGTCATGAGTAAAGAAAATACAAGTTTCATAAGAAAGAAAAAGATTTAATATTATACCAGTTTCATATTTCATATTAAGAATGTATTTTGGATTGTTAAAATGCTTTCTTTTTTCTCAAAAGGAATGAGGAGACAAGGCTAAAATTTTCTCTTTTGGGGAAATAGTCTTCTATTCACCTGCAATTATGTGAATTACATTATATTTGCCAGGAAAATCAGGACAGTTACAAATGTAAGAAGATTTGAGAATGGACCAAGGTCCATAATTTTATCTGATATTTGGAACCACTTGCTGAATAGTGCTGAATTTGACTACTGAACTGAAAAGGAAAGCCACTTTCCTAGCTATGTGTCTTCCTCTTTGTTCTCCCTTTATTCTGTTTACTATCCTCTAAGTTTATAGTTGATGGAATTAATATCTGACACATTGAATGAATCAATAATATCAGCTTGAGCTTTGTTCCTAACGTTTTAATAACATAATCCAGCACACTCCAGAGACACTGTTTCTGTACTCCATAGAGCTATTTCCCTGTTACATAACAGCCAACCTTTGAGTGTTTAAAATGACCCCTTCAAGGGGTACCTGAGTAGCTCAGTCAGTTAAGCATCTGCCTTTTGCGTAGGTCATGATCCCACGGTGCTGGGATGCAGCCCTGCTGCGTTGGGTTCCTTGCTCTACCTCTCCCTCTGCCTGCCGTTCTACCTACTTATTCTCTCTCCCTCTGTCAAATAAATAAATGAAGTCTTTAAAAAATAAAATAAAATAAAATAACACTCTCACATACAGGAATTTGTATTCAGGCCACTGTTTTTTCTCAATTCTTGTTTAGGTGTAAAGAAATAAAATATTCATGTACATTGCACACACATAAGATTCACATATATGCATATGAAAATTTAATATGTGAATTAATTTACACACATATAGATTATCTTTAAAAGAAAATATGACGATGTTTAGATAGGTATCCTTCAAATTGCTCATGTTGGGGTATTGCCCATCTTTTTCAATAAAGAAAAACACTGTGATATAATAGGAAATGATATAGGTCAGAAATCTTTGGATTTTATTTATTATTTCATTTTTGTCACTAGATTGCTATATGTTTTGGGGTTATTATCTGACGAATCTGGGTCCTAAATATCCTCAATTTAAAACAAGGGGTTTAAATAAGAACAGAATGTGTCCTGTATGTTTCCTGTGGAAACATCACCTGGAGATGGTAAGAGTGTTCTGTAGTGAGAAAAAAAGTGTCCTGCAGTCAAGTTTGGAAATGCTGAGTTAAAGTAAAGAGCTTTCTTTAGTACAAGATAGCTTACAGTCTTTAAAATGCTAATGTGCAATTGAAACTCTGTGAGAGAATTTACTATTCAGTGATTCTCCAACTCATTTTACCAACTTATTTTAACACATTCTTTTTACATAAAACCAAATAAAATCCAGTGGGGTCAGTGTTTTCTGGAACATATTTTGGTAAAAGTTGCTCCAGAAATCTCATTAGTAAAGAGAAAAAGAAATATTCTATCCTAAAAAAACAAAAACAAACAAACAAAAACTATAAAACAAATATATCATCATCTGCACAGGAAATGAATTATTGCATGTAAAATGAAAGATAAATTGTGTGTATTCAGAAAATATTTTACTGTTCTTAAATATAAAAGATACCTGCCATGATTACTCTAATTTACATTTCAGTGTGTTGGGATATATGTTTACACTGAGGTAGGACCTAATTAAGGTAGGATTCTCTAACAGTTCTGAGCTCTTGAGTTCTTCTTGAGCATATATGTGCAAACACAGCTAATGAAAAATGTAGGTCTTCAAATTAAGGTTTACATATACATAGCTTTTCCATTTAATAAGCACAATTGAATATGTTGATTTTCAATGATTGTTAATGATCATTGATACTAAGGGAATTATTGGCTTGAAAATTATATAATTCTTCAAAAATGTGGCTGTCTTTCACAACAGACTCAATTACCTAAGAAATTCTTAAGAAATGTTAATTGATGAGGATAGAATGAATAAGGGACATTTATAGCAATCTATTTTTTAATTAGTAGACTTGACTTTTAAGAACAAGTTCCAGATATATAGGAAAATTAGGAAGAAAATAGAACGTTCCTACCTGATTTTTTTCATCCTGTGTCTTCTTTTATTAATATCTTGCATTGGTGCATTGTTACAATTGATGAACAAATATTGCTACATTATTATTAACTGAATTACATAGTTTATATTAGCAATCAATCTTTGTGTTGTAGTTCCATGGGTTTTGTGCCAAATGCTTAATACCATTCATCCACCCTTATGCTAACTCTACAACTCAACCATCAGTAATCTTTTTAAATTATAAGACAAATTATGTCAGTGCTCTGTTCATAATGCTTCAGTATTTTTCTATTTTATCAGACTAAAAATTAAAAGAGAAAATTTAGATTCTGACATAAGTAGATGAAATTAAAAATGTGAAAAGATATATGCCATACAAAGATGAAGAATAATAAAAAGAATGCTTGAACATCTCTTAAGGTATACGTTAAAGGAAAAAACTAATATTGGGACATTTTTAATGATAGAGGAATGATATCTACTATCCATCAGTAGACTTGCAGTATATATTTTTTCCTAACAGTTTTTTTCCCCCAACACTTTTTTGTTTGTTTGGTTCATGTATGTTACCTTGTTGTTTATCCCCCCGTGTACAGAATTAGGACCTAGCTGACTGGTGTTGAGCTGGGCATGGAACACAGCCAAGCTGACTTTGGGCAAATCAAACACATTGGTATCACCACGATTAAGGAATGAAATTACCATCCAGAGAAAAATCTTATTCTTCAAAACATGACCACAAATACGGATACCTATTGTTATGGTTATTTTTACTCATGACATGGCAGTTAAAAATCTCCAACTATTATTTTTCATGTAAAGGATATGCAGACATTTCAGGATTTTGAAATCCGTATGTAAACTATTTCACTTAGCCCAAAATTTCAATCAAGGGCCATTATTAGACAATGAGTCTTCAGAATTCTTATGTTATCAGGTTATATTCACATGGCAGACACTAGAAGATATTCTTGTGCTGTAGTAGAGAACTAGAAATAGAGCAAGAAAACATGAAAACAGCCAAGTGCTTTTATGGAACAGATGTACAATAGAATCAAGCTTTAGAACAGTAATATCTGCAAATGTGTAAAACGCTCCATTTAGAATGAAGTTGCATGTAGTAATGATTTTGTCTAAGGAGTTTGCAGTGTGTCACATAGTATCTTTTGTAATGGTCACTGGTCAGTCTCACATTGGTACAAATTGGTTGAAGTGGCCCATTCAGGGATATTAGGTTCAGAAATACAGACTTGGTTTAATCTATTCCCTTTAAACACTTCTGTTGTCCTTTACGGTATAGTGTTTGTAGTAGAACTCTAAAAATAAATAATATCTTGAAGGAGGATAAAATTTAACATGGTAGAAAAATATATGTATATAACCATAATCCAAGGCAGACTATGTTAAATGCCTTAAGAGAAAATGTGCCATGGTTTACAAAGAGGGTATTGAGAGAAATTGATTCCAACATTAAAAATATAGTGTGCCTCTGGGCCTCACATAATAAAAACAAACTTTTGCCAAGAATGACATATGTTTACAGGCTTGTACTGTTACATTTACTATTAATGAGAGGTTCTTATGGTTGTAAAATTGCAGCAATGTCTTGAAAATAAATTTTAATGCTATGATTTTTAAAATAACCAACAAGAATTATTCCATTAATCATTGAAAATTGAACTAATACTATTAATAAATTCTACTGATTCACATTTAGATGATATTGAAGAAAATGAAGTTTGCTGTAATTCTACTGAGCATACACATTATTACTATAATAAAAACATAAAAATAATAATTCTTAAGAGCATTTCCTAAAGAAAATCTCGATTTCTCTCCACCACAGTTGTTCCTCTCACCTGAGGAAACTGTTTTAAGGATTTTGGCTAAGTTTCTTAAACTGTTCTTTTTGAAGAAGTTGAGTAACAACTTTGCTGCTCAAAGAGGCACTGGCAGAGACCAACATGTAAAGGCATTACTGGGATTATAACTGTGGGGCTCTGAAGGACGCAGGCATTTTTCTAGGAGGTGATGACTGCCTTACACTTTGAAAACGCTTGTCCATGTGCGTTCTGGAAATATTGCTACTGTTATAGACTGAGCTTAGAACTGATAGAAATCTTTAAGCAAAGGGATTGAAAACAAGCCGTCTCTTTACTGGTAAGTGCAGAGATAAGGGCTCTTCAGGATTCCAGCCACCCCCCCCCCCCCAAGAAAACAATCAGACAAGAGATGCTGCTGGAGTTAAACCAAGCTGGTGCATGCAAGTTTATACAACCTGGCACATAAAAGGTAGACAAGATGGATTCCTTGTTATTTGACCATTCTAAAAGTCTCACTATCTCATCAGACAAAAATAAACCTTATAAAAAATATATAGCTTCCAGGATAATCTGTAGAATCTACATGTGTGGTTTCGTTTCTTTTTCTCTGTGTTTCCAAATGGGTTGTAAGAATTTTTATTTTACTAGCTTACTTAATCTAGTAAAGAGGTTGAAAAGGGCCTGTGTCTACTGTAGATAGCTTAATGGTAAACTGACCTCCAGATTACCATATTTCACTTGTAAATTATTTGTATGAACATAATTATATAACCTGCATAATGTTATGAAATAGAAAATGTATAGTTCAAAAGATAGATATTCTGTCAGATATTTTTAACTGTAGTATGAAAGGTAACCAAACTATGGAAATTATGTAACATTAATTTTTTAAGAACGCAAAAATTTTGGTCTCACTGAAACTAGTTCTCAGTGGAAGTGTTTAGATGTTGACCTCAATGATCATATTCATGTTATTTTATTTTAAAGGGGTATATTAATATATGATAGTAAATGATAGGCCTTAGACCTAGACCTTATTTAAAGCCTTCATTCAAGGGGCCCCTGGGTGGTTCAGATGGTTAAGCATCTGCCTTCGGCTCAGGTCATGATCTCCAGGTCCTGGGAATTGAGCCACAGGTTGGGCTCCCAGCTCAGCAGGGAATCTCCTTCTCCCTCTCCCTCTGCCTCTCCCCCTGCTTGTGCTCTCTCTTTCTGTCTCTCTCTCTCTCAAATGAATAAAAGTAAATCTTTAAAAATTTGAAAAAAAAATGTGTCCATTCAATCAATAAATATTTGGGGATGCCTCTCCTTTCCTAGATGCTAAGGTTGTAGAGTTAAAAAGTATTTTTCCCTTCTTTCAGTTTAGAGCTGGGAGGAGAAGGCAAAGATAGACATGCATAATTTGACATTTAATGTGATAAATACAATAATAGATGCAAATTTAGAGAGATTTTGAACCAGAGAAGAGGGAACCATCTCTTTGGTTCTTGCAGAAAGAGAAGACTTTTTTGAGATAAAATAGCAATTACTTTGACCCTTAAAAAAACTAAGCAGAACTTTCAACCAAAGGAAAGAAAATTTGTACCCAATGATAGCAGCATTTTTTTTTAAATGTGGGAGAACAAAAATGAATATAGCACACAATCTCTACTATTATAATTTTGGGGGAACACTTGAACATATCAAAGCCTATTTGTTATGATGGAATATAAGTTTCAGAAGTAGTTCTATGTTTTTTAGCAAATATAAAAACAGACGATTAAATGTTTAACCTTTGGTTTTCAAGTATAGCCTCTAAAAATATTGCTGAATGTGTCATGTTAAGATTTAATTTTACAACTATTGTGTCCATTCAAATTGTGACTGTTATAAGACCCTTACAATTGGTGATGTGCTAAACTTATATTTCTATCAAGTTATTACTTTACACTTTATAAATGATCCAAAAATATAATAAATACTGGAGAGGTTATTTTGAACATACTAAAAGTATTATGGAATTTGAGGGAAAAAATTTTGTATTAACAAAGATTTCCATTAAAGAGAGGTGGAAAGAAATATTTAAATTCTATAGAATTGTGAAGAATTATTTTACTTGGAAATTTAGCAATTTTAATAGTACTACCAATGCAATGCATATCTTTCTAGATCTGTTTTAATAAAAAAGATACAATAGATATGTGATTAATATCTGCCTTTTAAAAAAGATTTTTGAATAGTTTAATCATGTTTTCATTAATACCATTCAAAACAACTTTTATAAATATATAAAAATAAATTCAAGCATAATCTTAAACCATGACTGCAAATTATATTTGATTAGAAGTTGGTGACTTCAGAATTAATACTTTTTTTTTACCATATACAATACATTTCTAACAATATTAGCTCAATTGTTAGTGAACTATACTTTTAAATTAATTGTAGAGTAAATATGGAATGTAAAGAATTATAATCTCACTTTTGTCATATTGTCATCATCATACTATGAGAATTGAGTTTGGACAAACTGAAATTAAAGTTGAAAATGTCTTATAAGTACTTGACAACAAAGCAAAAAAGCCAGAAATGTGTAATAATAATTCTTAAAAGTTAAAATTCATTAAAAAGTTTTTATCATTTTTCTTATTGAATAGTTGTTTTAAAACTAATATATGCCAAACTACATCTTTGGAACAAAAGAAATTTTATGACCAAATGGACAGACTAAGGAAATTGGATTACCAATGATGAATTCTAGGAGGGAAAAAGTCTACAACCATTTCTGTAGTGGTAGAGAGAGAAGAAATAACAGAAATTTGAGTCTTAACAGTAACAGCAATATCTAGGAAGGATAATTTGAACAGCAACCAACTTGAGTTTTGGACTTTATAAAGAGAATTTTAAAGTTTTTTATGGAAAATAAATATAACTATTTTAAATAAGGCATTGAAATAAGTTTGAAACTCACTAAAAAAATCTAAATACGCTATAATTAAAGGTTTACAAAGAATAAAAAAGGTTATTAGTTTTAGAATTTTAAATGATCATACTATTATTTTTCTTTTTATAAAAGTGAAATCTATTATTTGTGGAAGATCAAAATTATGGTGAATAACAAGAGAATAAGATGTATTTATTTAAAATTTTAATGTCTGCTGCTATAACTTTGTTTTTGCAAAAGTAACACTGGTTCCCTGTCATATCATACAAAGATAAAATATACATGTAAGACTATATACATAAGCGGAAAATATATATAAGTGAAAGCTATACTTTAAAAAAAGTATTAATTATGGACACCTGGGTAGCTCAGTAGCTTAAGTGCCTGTGTTCACCTTAATTTACCTTAATTCACCTTAATTCACCTTAATTCATGATCCCAGGGTCCTGGGATTGGGCCCTGCATCTGGCTCCTTGCTTAGCTGGAAGTCTGCTTCTCCCTCTCTCTCTGCTTGCCGCTCCCCCTGCTTGTAATCCCTCTCTCTCTCTGACAAATAAAAGAAAATCTTAAAAAAAAAAATTACTAATTGCAAAGAACTAATCCTTGTTAGTTCTTTGTTTATAGTGTTCTAGTATTTTCTGAGTTAAATTTGATGTTTACTTGCAATTATCATTTTATACCAGGTTCTCAGATTCTTATTCTCTTTCTCATTATAACAATTATTTTTTGTATTAATTCTGTGGCATTAGTTATACTCACATTATTATTCAGCTGTCACCACTATGTCCAAAACTATCTTTTCATTCCATAAAGAATTTTGTACTCTTTAAACAAAAATTCCCATACCTACTCCCCCTTAGACCCTGGCTAACTCCAACTGCTTTCTGTGTTCCTATTCTAGATAGTTCCTATGAATGGGGTCATACAATATTTTTTATTTTGTGTCTAGCTTACTTCATAATATCTTCAAAGTTCATCTATCTTGTAGTATGTGTCAGAATTTAATTCCCTTTAAGTCTGAATAATATTTCATGGTGTGTAACCATATTGTTCACCCATTCATCCATTGATGGACCTTAGGTTGCTTCCATCTTTTGACTACTGTGAATTATGTTGTCATGAACTATGAACATTGATGTACAAATATCTGTTCCAGTCCCTGCTTTAAATTATTTTGGTTTTCACTTAGGGGTAGATAAGGTGGGTCACATAGTAATTCTGTGTTTAGCTTTTTGAGATACTATCAAATTCTTTCCACAATGACTGTACCATTTTACATTCCTACTAGTGAGATGTGAATTTTCACTTTTCTCTGCACTCTCACTATCTTCATTACTTTATGTTGTTGTTTTTTACTGCTACACTGCTAGGTACACTGTGTCATTTCATTATGGTTTTGATTTGCATTTCCCTAATAACTAATAACATTGAACAATTTTTCATGTGCTTGTTGGTTGTTATATATCTTCTTTGGAAAATGTCACATGTAATGTTGGTCTATAGATTTATTTTGGTAAAGCTTTAGTTAGTTTTTAAAAAGTAAATGTTACACTAATTCACAAATAGTGATTTGGTAGTTTCCCTTTTTTTGTGTGTGTGTGCTTAAATAATATTCATTCAGAGTAATTATTGAAAGATAAGAAGTTAGTGCTGGTGTACTACCTGTAAAGACATTGTTTCTGTAATTGTCTCTGTTCCTTTCCAGTCTTTGTTACTTTTGGGCTCTCTCTCCTCTCAAAGGATCTCCTTTAATAGTTCTTGCAGGACTGGTTTAGTGTTCACACATTCTTTAGTTTTTGTTAGTTTTGGAAGCTATCTCTCCTTCTATTCTGAATGACAGCCTTGCTGGATAAAGTATTCTTGGTTGCATATTTTTCCCATTTAGCACACTGAATATATCATGTCAATAATTTCTGGCCTGCCAGGTCTCTGTAGATAGGTCTGCTGCCAGCCTTATATATCTACCCTTGTAGATTAAGGACCTCTTGTCCTGAGCAGCTTTCAAAATTTTCTCTTTATCTTTGAAATTTGCAAGCTTTGCTATTACACATCAAGGTTTTGACCTATTTTTCTTGATTTTTGAGGGGAGTTTTCTGTGCATACAGGACTTGAATGACAGATGAATGGATAAAGAAGATGTATACATACATACAATGAATATTATTCAGCCATCAAAAAGAATGAAATCTTGCCATTTGAACGATCTAGGATGGAATTGAGGGTATTATGCTAAATGAATTAAATCAATCAGAGAAAGACAATTATCATATGATTTCACCTCATGTGTGGAATTTAAGAAATAAAACAGAGGATCATAGGGAAGGGAGGGAATCATAAAATAAGATGAAATCAGACAGGGACAAATCTTGAGACTCTTAACTGTAGGAAACAAACTGAAGTTTCCCTGGAGGAGGGAGCCAGGGGAGATGGGGTAATTGTGTGATAAGGCGTTAAGGAGGGCACTTGAAGTAATGAATACTGGGTGTTATATGCAACTCATGAATCACTCAATTTTACTTCTGAAACGAATAATATAGTATATGTTAATTTGCACTAAAAGAAACCAGGGTTCTTTGAATAAACTGTTAATTCCAGATATGGGAAAAGAAATAAACAAGATGAGTTTAGAATATATATATTTAAAAATCATAAAACTGTAAAAACTCATATCAAAAGGATTCAGGAGCCAATTGCCCCAAATTTGAGAGATTTAAATATACATTTATATAAGAATATATAAAGTATACTTATATATAAATATATACATACATACATTTATGCATATATGTGCATTTAGATATACTTAAAATTATTGAAACACATACAATGTTTAAATCCATGATTAAATAATGACACTTTAAAAGGACAAAAAATTAAATAAATGAAACTTCATTTGTAAGGTTCTAGGGAAACTGCACAATTTTGAAACTAGTAAAAAAAGGTTAAACATTTTCTTGCTTTTTCTATGCAACTGGTACTTGAGATTAAAAATTAGCTTATAAGGAGAAGTGTCTTTTTATTTAAAATGTTGTAACATATAAACAAAGAAGAAATAATAGAATTTTACCATGATGAAATTCCTAATGATTTAATGTATCAGGACAGTATTATAAACAGATGGTAACAGCATGAAAACAGAGAGATGGCCAGACATTCTGGGCCTACTGTCAGAAGTGCATAACAGAACATAATACAGATACTTACCAAAAGAGAAAAAAGAAGTAAAACCTGGTCAAGACTTCAGATCTAATTACCAATTGACAAGAAATACAGAGAATAGGTAAACAAGTTCAGTAACATTAAGAGGGAGCTATCAGCAAAATCCATGTAGTGGGAAACTGTACCAGAGAAATAATCCATTCTCGTCAACAAATATAAAGAAAGAAAAGGGAATTTGTAAAACTATAAGAACAGCATTTTTAAATTAAGAAAAGGAAATATAATATCAATGAATACAAAAAAGTAAAAAATAGACAAAATTCTCTTGAGAATCATCAAATATTAAAGATATTTATTAAAGAATATTTATATTCTTTATATATTTATATTTATTAAAGAATAAGATATTTATTAAAGAATATTTTTATCTATATTATAGATAAATTATATTATGTATGTAAAAGGAATATAAATTTTCCTACAGAAGTAAAACATTTAAAGAAAATTTTTAATAGGAAATTAATACAAAAATGCTGAATACTAGACAAATTTATAAACCTGAAAAAATGAACTTAAAAGAAAAATTGACTATGATAAATTCACTTGCCTACACTTTCCCAGCACAGGATACTTTCAGTTTTTAAGTGACTATAAATATGAAAGGTGAAAAATAGCATTTCATCTTAATGAGTATTTCTCTTGCTACAGAAAAGGAAGTCTTCATATGTATGTATCATCCCCTTTTACTTACTTTTTTATGAACTGCCTGTTTACATACTTTGTAAATTTTTATTTATAATAACTCTTTATGGATTAAGGCTGTTATCATTTATTACAGATATTGTTAATATTTTGTTCCATTCTCTCATTTGCTATATAAGAGGCTCACAAATTTAATACCACTTCACTTATTTACTCAAAGAAAAAAGAAAAATGTAGTTTATTTCTTTATAGTTTATCTGCTTTTCCTTTGGAGCTAACACAGAGCAGTATAAAAAACACCCTAACTAAATCTGAATGTTAATCATTTCACTTAGTGTGATATAATCATGTTCTCTTTAGTTAAACTCAGTCTCTTCATGGTTTACATTTCTAGAGTTGGGCTATAGAATGACACAATGACACAATGAGATAACTTTTGAGGCTATCTGAGGGGAAATGTAATCAATTTTACAGTTTCTTTTCTTCATAGGAGTCCGCTAGGCTACTTTAATGGTAATTCTTAAGAGTATAATGATGGTAAGGAGGGATGGAGAGGGATGGGACTTTTCAGAAAGAGGAGGAAATCTGTCGGCCTTGGCCTTCCTTAAATTCTAAAATCCTCTGTGCTGGTCAGGGAGGAACAGAGAAGAGGTCTTCTCTGGAGTAGAGACGGGGAGTTGAGTACTGTGATAGACTGGTCCACGTTCCTTTTGGGTGGGCAACAGAATATTAACCGGCCACTTTTTACTTTAAGTGCTTGATGAACAGAGTTCTAGTTAAATCATATGTGCAGGTGGACCAAGGAAAAATGAAACACACTGCCTAAACTTACCCCTGCTAACTCAGAAACAGTTCTGCATAGCAACAAATACAGAAGGACAGCCAAAGGGGCAGGTCTTTTGTAAGTGACTATTATTTTTGCAGAACCCCCTTCAGGAAATTATGAAGGATAGGAACTAGTACAACCAATTAATATTACCAGTAATATTCACACAAACTCATAAAAACAATTTACACTAACATTGTTTTTAATGTTTATGGTATGTGTTGCAAATATAGTTAACACCAATGTTAATATATAAGATATGCAGTTCCGTTAAAATAATTGAAGTCATGACACACTTTTTATTTAAAATCTAGACCTCCAAGTAAAACTGCTCTAAACTTTCCCCTCCTACTTGCTTCTCTCAGAAATACGTATTTTTCTGTTTAGATATATATGGATACTTATGACTCCAATTAATCCTTCGGAATAAACATAAAATTCCCTGAAACTAACAAAGTAAGAAAAGAGTATATGCATCGGTTTATAGGTATATGTTGTATGTGTGGTGTCCATACATACATGTTCATATGTGTGTATAGCGTATGTATTTCTTTGTGTGATTGTGAATAAGTGTGATTGTGTATATTACCTTAAAGCCAGTATCAGCTTGACTGCCTTGAGTGGATATTATAAACCAACAGAAGCATCTGTTTGCCATAATCTTTGCTCAAAAGAACCTGAGGCCAAATGAGCAGTTGCTAAAACCAAAGTGTATCACAGTTACATACAAAGACTAATCCTCATCTGATATTTAAACCTCAGTGGGACTGATACTCTATCTTTCAACAGCTGCACATGGATAATGTATTTTCAACATAAATTCTTAGCATATGAAAATAATTTCACAAAGTCACTTGGTAGATAATCACTGAAAAGAAGTCTTTTATTGTTAAAAACATTAATTTATGTTAATTGATATTGTAATACTTCACTAAAATTTTTTAAAAATTATTTTTCTGAGACTGAACTCTTAATATTGCTGTCTAATAGCAGTTTTATCTTCACTTGTGTGTCTTGTTATGAGAATAAATACCATAAAGAAAATCTGTCATAAGGAAATTATGTTCACTCTGTTCAAGATTTTTCTGTTTTAATATCTTTAGGTTTATCTAGTTTTCCTATGAAAAAAATAATCTACTTGAAGTTCAACCCAAAATGTGGCAATATAAATTTAAGTGTCTACTTCTACTTATATATGGCATAATATTTTTCTAGTACTGTTTTTAGAAAAATAGTAAGACAAATTCTTCATTCGGTGACACCTTCAGAAGAGAAGGCTTAAAATGAGCTGCCTGTTAAATTAATGAGTGAATTTTTCCCAGTTTTGGCAAATATTCTTAAAACCAAAAGCTGGGAGTATATGTTATGTTGTTGCATAATTATTAAAAACTTTCTTTCAGTGTAGGGAAAAATGCAAGCTTCCAATGTCAACTAAAATCTACTTTATCTAAAGTAGATTACAATGCATATTATAATACTAAAGCTATTTTAAGGTCATTTTACAAAATCTAAACTCATATGTCAAGACATAGGAGAAAGTCTGATGAGTTTATGCAAGCTTTATGTAAGAGGGAGAGACAAGATTGGAAGAGCTCTATGAGTTTAAACACGGAGATAAAGATGAGTGTATCTCCCAGTGCTTGGGAGTTGATCCCTCTCTTGTTAGGGCTATAGCCCTGTGAGTTCATGTTCACATGGCAAAAGAGACTTTGAGCCAATATTTTTTCCAGAGCTGTGAGAAACTGGTAGCATTTTACTGTTAAAATCTTGAATTTAGCATACATTGCAAATGCCTCACATTCTTCCCACTCTATGTAAAAAACAAGAAAACCCCAATGCTGGATTTGCTCTAACAGCAGCTCTGGTAAAATGCTTCTTGCAACAGCTATAGGCAGCCAATACAAATGTTATCCACAATGTAAATCAGACAGAAAGCTGAATAAAAATCTGCCATTTCAAAATGTATGCATGTTACACTACCAGTTTAAGTAATGAATAGCAGTCAGCCAGGGAAGAAATGTGGCTCTTTAAACTTGGCTAGAGTCAAACCTAGGCTTCCTCCTGGCTAATGCTCTGTGGCTAAGGGCTGAAGACATCCTTGCAATCGTAGGAGGGAGGGGCCAACAACAACAACAAGCATGCATCAGATAATAATTAGTATTTCTGTGCATTTCGTTATTAGTGGCTTTGAGACCATTTTTTATATTCTTTACTAATAAGTAGGTGATTGACTTGATTTACTATGGAATGTCTTGGTTTAAAAGGTGATTCTCACGAAAGAAATATTCGTGTCTCCGAATTATAATAGCATATCTTGAAAATCCTATATTCATCACGTTGCACAATGTCTTCAGATTGTTTATTTGATTGTTGGGTTTGATACACACTAGTTAAGAAGGAAAAATACGTTTGGAACTTCCATTTCACATATTTTTTTTTTGAATTTTTCTATTTATGAGGAGGATCACTTCAGTTCATACACTTTGAATGTCTGTTGTGCCCAGGACTATGTGGGAGTTTGGAATACAATGACAATAACATGGTCTTGACATCAAGGAAACTATTTTTTAGCGGAATCAACAGTTTTTTGGTTTTTTTTAAGTTAAATATTTTTTAAAAATTATGTTTACAAGGTGACCTTTACAAAGTAGCATTTAAAAATAAATCCTCTCCCAACTCAAATACCTGATAGTGTTGCCCTCATACCGGCCAGCAAATATTTATTGTATGTCTGCCGCATGCCAGGCACATATACACGGCGTTTCCTCTCCTCACCCGTGAAAGAACACTTAGCGCTTCTTCCAGGTAAACTTTCTGCGGGCTCCCTCTTGGCCTGGCGTCTTCCGTTCTCTGAAGCGTGGATAGGCAGTCAGCAGTCCAGCTTGTCTCATCCACTCGACCTCTTCCTCGGTGAAAAAACTGCACAAGGCTCTGGCCACTGCCAGGCATATGGATCCAGCCTGGGACGACCGCCTACCGCCTGAGACCGTGCAGGTTGTGTCGTGTTTTCCAAGTCGGTCAAGGAAGTGGAAGGGGAATATCAACTGTTCAACACAATGTATCAAGTGTGGTGAGTGCTATAGGGTCACAGGGGAGAGAAGCATTTGATAATCTGTATGGGAGGAGGATTGAGGGAACCTCCTAGGCCCCAGGAGGTATCAAAAAAAGTTTATAGATGATGTTTTGCTTACTTGACTTTCATTGGATAAATAGCAGAGAGGCTGATAGTTGTGGGTGGGAGCCAATGAAATGCCAGAATTTTTTAGGTCACCTTACATGACTTTTGTTACGATCTAAGTCACACTGACAAAAAAATGTGTGCTTCAGGTATTTGTAACTCAATTCTATACCTCCTATTAGCACTACTACAGACATTGTGTTTATGCTGAAAAGTGCTGATGCACTCTTCTCTGCAATCTAACTGCTTCTCAAAAAGTGTTTCGGAGATCTGGATTATTTAGTTTCTCACATTATCTCTTAAATTCATCCTGAATTTACATGTCATTTTTGTAAGGAATGAATTTTATATCTGTTGTGTTTTAATGTAAGTCATTGAGGCAAGATACAATGTTATTAAAGAGTTAAAATTTTATACATCCCAACTTCATAAAAATACATTTGAATAGGCATTTATTTGAAAAGTAAAATATTTCATTGGAAAACAGGATTCATTAAATAAAGACAGTATGTGTATTTTCATGTAAAATCCAAACAACATGCATATATTGTTGATATTTTTATTAATGTGGATGCCATATATATTGATTATATATGTGTAAGGAAATATATTTCTTATAAAATGTTTATATAATTTCTCATTTTAATTAATAAATTTGCTATTTGGGATTAAATGGACACTTAATATCAAATGATGCGATTAATAAATTGACACAGTAGAGCTCCCTTAAAGAAACTGCATCTTATTTGGCTTTAAAAGGAGAGAGATTGTTTTTAGTTACATACAGATCTTTATTTATTTATTTATAAGATTTTATTTATTTTAAAATTTTATTTATTATTTTTTATTTGACACAGAGAAAGAGAGATCACAAGTAATCAGAGAGGCAGGCAGAGAGAGAGGAGGGGAGAAGCAGGCTCCCTGCTGAGCAGAGAGCCCGATGCGGGGCTCGATTCCAGGACCCTGAAATCATTCTCTGAGCCTAAGGCAGAGGCTTTAATCCACTGAGCCACCCAGGCGCCCTACATACAGATTTTTAAATACAGGTTTTAATTCACAATATTTGAAGCGGATTTGATTAGCCTATACATATTATTAAATGGTTATGTAGAAGATATCACCTGTTTTTAGTGAGTGGAGTGAGTTTTTAGTGAGTAAAATAAAACACTCATTTTGTTTTAATTAATTTATCTCTATTTCCTGAGATTCTTGGAAACCTCTGATTTTTCAACAATGTTTTGTAGTTTTCATTAGACAAGTCTTTCACCTTCTTGGTTAAGTTCTTTTCTAAGTTTTTGTTTTTTTCTTTTTCTGATGCTACCTATTATAAAGGAAATTGTGTTTGTAACTTCCTTGTTAGATTGTTCACTTTCCCATGCAAGTACATACATAGAAAACCATCTGAGTATTTCTTTTACTTATCTGTTACAGGAAAGATCTTCCAATTACTTCAAATTTTTTCTCATTGTGGTAAAATATACATAACACAAAATTTATCATCTTAACCATTTTTAAATCTACAGTTCATTGGTATTAATCAATATAATACAATCACAATATTGTGTGACAGTTGGCCCTGCTTAATTGCAATTTGTCATCAAAGTCTTCCCCTGCAACTTGCAAGACCTCAATAGACTCCAGAGTTCCACAACAGCTTATACAGATTTGGCCAGTGCAATTGCTGTCTAGGTGGGAGACATATTCCTAATACTTCCTACTCTGCCATTTTCCCAGAATTCTTTTTCTTCCAATTACTTTTGAATTGCATTTTGAAAATCATTGAAAGCCTAGCATATTACTGGTACTGAGATAGATGCTAGGGACTAAAAGTTGACCATTGCTTCCTTGTTCTCAAGAAGCTCAAGATATAGTGTGTATATGTATGTGCCGAGAAATGGATACCACATCATTTATCCTCTAAGAAAAGTATCATTTGATGACTACTATTGTGAATTTAGGATAGACACAAATGTTAAGTCTGTTTTGGAAAGGTGGGGGTAGACGGAAGGCAAGAGCAAGCATGTTGCATAAAAATGAGGAAGAGCTGAGTTGAACATTCATCCACCAAACACTCTGAATACCCAAAATATTATAGATACTTTGTTAAATGTTTGGTTTATATCCTGCTGTAGTCTAGTAAACAACATGAAGAGTAACTTTTTGCACTCAGTTCCACTTCTGAATACCAATTTCAGTTCTCACACCAACTAATGATTCTGATTCTCAGTTCTAATGGGGAAGGAAGAGATTTTTCCCACACCATCAGGCAATTCTACAATATCAACTGGGTGTTCTACAATCTAATCCAATCCTGGCACTCTGTCTGGAGATAGGGTCAGATCCCACAGGTTAAGGACTCTGTCCTCTGTCCCCACTTCAGCCATCAATCACCAGTTTAAGTTCTCATCGGTGCTTTTGACCCACTGGCTATAGAATAGAATTTTCAATGACCCCTCTTTGGGTCTGATTAATTTACTAGAGCTCACAGAATATTTTACTTACTAGATTACTGACTGATTATAAGAGGAACTCAGAATCAACCACCTGGAAGAGATGCGCAAGGGAAGGCAAGGGAGAAGGAATGTGCCACTCGCCCCACACCCTCGTGTCTTCACTAACCTGGAGGCTCTCTAATCCCTGTCCTTTGGGATTTTATGGCGTCTGCATTACATAGGCATAACTGAGGAAATCATTGGGCATTGGTAATTGATTCAATCTCTACGATCTCTAATCCCTCTCCTTCCCTGAAAGGGAGAGTGTGTGACTAAAAGTTCCAACCCTCTAATCACAAGGCTGGTTCTTCTCTCAAACAGCCCCAATCTTTTGGTTACCCAGGGGCTTTCCAAAAGTCACCCCATTAATACAACAAAAGATACCTTTATTGCTTGAATCACTTAGAAAATTCCAAGGGTTTTAGGAGTTCTTTGAAAACCAAATAAATATTTATTATAAATCACAGCATCACAAAGGATGAGTAGAATTTTATCAAGTTGATACAAATAAAAGGGAAAAGAGCATGCCAGGTAAAGGATACTGCTGGGGTAAAGGCACGAAGCCACCAAACTGTCCACATTTCTGTTCATTATTAACTGACCCATGTTGAAGATGCTGAGAGCTACAAGCCATTGTAATTTATTATTTAACATCTCAGCCTTAGGGCAAAATTTTCTAATTTAGAGAATAGTCATTTTATGTATATTTATATTTCATTCTTCAGTAAAGAACCCCGTTGTTAAGCCCTTGTAAAGGTCTTTTTAATTTTAATCTTTTTTAATGAATTGAGATAATTTGAACTAAATTACAGATATTTGCCAAATTGCCTAAGACTTGTATTTTATTTTCTTATTTGCTTTTGCTTCTCTCAAATTCCTCTTTGTTTTCCCTACTCCAAATCTGCAATCACCTGGTGGCCTTTCTTCATTATAATGTCATAGTTTTTGTGAACAATTGAAGGAGACATTCACTAAATAATCTGTGCACTACTAATCTGAAATTAGATTGAAATAAATGAGAGATTAGTAATTTAGAAAAATACATTTAAAGAATTAAAATTATTCATCCCTGAACCATCAGAGAATACCTCTGTAACTACTGGGAAAATTCTTACACTTTACCTATCTTTTGGCATGTGCATTTTAGAACTAATTTGCATCAGCAAAGCTAGGGATTTTACAGATGACTGATGCCTGTGAAAATGAGATTTCTCCCCTGAACTTGCTTTAATTAAAATGCTGTAAGTAAGGGAACATTTTAATGTGCCAATCTCCATGTTTGGTTAGTGCTGGCTTTCTAGAAATGTGACTTTAGTTTGCATATCAAAGAGCTCTGGTGCATGGGTTCTGCACCATTTATGCACTTCGCTATTTAATACTAGAGGTAATGTCTTATTTTTTTTTAAAGCTTTTATTTATTTGACAGAGAGAGAGAGATCACAAGTAGACAGGGCAGCAGGCAGAGAGAGAGGGGAAAGCAGGTTCCCTGCTGAGCAGAGAGCCCGATGTGGGGCTTGATCCCAGGACCCTGAGATCATGACCTGAGCGGAAGGCAGAGGCTTAACCCACTGAGCCACCCAGGCGCCCTTCAAGGTAGTGTCTTATTGAAGAGTGTTGCATAAATTTTGACCAACATGACTAAGGTCCCAAGAAGGAACACTTTATAACTTGTGATAATTATTTGAGGACAAAATCAATAAATATTTTATGCTCTGCCCGCATTTAGTTGTTTTAACACATTATTAGCATCTAGGCAACTATGTGAGCTCTTTTTTGGCTAAAATATATACTCATATTCTCTCTTTATCACAATTAAATTACATATATATTTCTCTGTATATAGTGTATAAAATATATATAAATAATAAATTATTAGATTAAGATCATACACTGATTTCAAATAATTTCAAAAGTGGTATCTTACTTAAATTTTCTCTGATACGTGAAAACAAAAAGATAGAAATATATCTATAGCACCATTTCTCCTTATTTTGATTCTCATTTCTATGATTAGATTTTTCCATAGAATACCCATGCACATTATTATTTAAAAAAGCAAGTAATATATATTACATACTTTGTGTTTTGGACTGTTCTAAATGATTTGGCATATTAGTTTTTAGAACCCACAGAATGAGCTAAAGGGGTACATATTTTAATTGTTCTTACTTTAAGAATAAGAAAAATGAGGCACTTGAAAGTTATGTAACTTCTCTATGGACATGATTCATTGGTAGCTAAGCCAAGATTTGAATCCAGACAGTGGCTCCAGAGCCTCTCTTTTCGCCTTATTCTTATGTTCTATGAATCAATTATTTTCTACTTATTTATTCCTTTACCTGACACCCCCCCAACCAAAAATAAGTGCCAGAGTCAAAGTATGTCTGAAGAGTTTACACTCTTAGTCGTCTGGCTTTAGTGGCTACTGGGTTTGACAATGAAATAAGGGTTGTAATGTGAGGTCACAATTAGAATGGGAATACATACTAAATCAGTGAGTGGAACTCCTGGAGATGGCTACTTAGAGGGCTCTGCCTTCTCTCTCTGACTCTGTCAGTATTTTATTGTGCAATATAAAACACATTAAAAATGAATAAACTTTTTTTATATACATGCGTATGTGTATATATATGTGCGTGTATATATGAAGAATTATATTGTGAACAATGACAGATGGTGATTAATTCAACATTTATGGCTCTGAAGAGGACTTCTGCTTCCTCATGGTCAAACTTGCTCATTCTGACTTTTGTGACAGTTTGACTGTTTTTGTGATTTCGTTAGCTGTAGCTACATTACTAAGCAATATAGTTTAATATTTTCACTCAAACTTTATTTGAATAAATTGAATAAAATTTATTTGAATAATTATTATTTTAATATGTGTTATTTTAAATTTTTATTTTACTTGTAATTTATATGAATATACAAGTTTTTATGAGACTATAATAGTCTTTTCATGATATTATCATTCAGAGTTGTGTCACGACATATATTTGAAATCAATACAAAAAATCCATCTTATTTTTTTTTGTCTAGAATGGTTTAAATAGTACTATCTATATTTGTTTCTTAAATAATTGAAAAGACCTTGTGTATCAAATGTTACGAGGAAGAGTACTGCAAAACTAGTCTCATTTTTTCTTTTGTTTATTTTATATCCACATTTAAGTGGATCAATTTTTATTTTCTAGAATATTACACATTTCTTTTCATATTCATATGAAATTCCAAATACTCATCTGTCTACTATTTGTGATTTTACATTTTTCATTCTTAATTTGTGTTCTTGTGACAAATCTTTTTTAAATTATTTGATTAAATTAATGAGTACAGATTTTAGATATATTAACCTAATTTAATATTTTATACTTTATTATTTTAGCTTGTTTTTGTTCCTTTTACTTTTAAAATTGAATGTGCTTATTTTGTTAACTGCAATATCTTTTAAAATTACTGATAATATTGCTTAATAAGTGAAGCTGCAAGCCTTTGTTAGCTTGTGAAAAACACTTTGATTACATTCCATGATATCAATAGTATTATTTTAATTATTGTTTACTTGTCTTTATTCTATGATTGAAATCTAAATTTTTATTTTGACAATACATCATTTGGGAAATATTTTTAAAATACTATATGGAATGACTTACTCATTTATTTTGTATTTATTTTTATTGTCAGTAAGAAAATAGATCCTTTACCTTTTCTATTTTGAAAATTATTAACCTATATTTCTATGTTTATTAAATATTTCTATATTTCAAATCTTCACTTTCTAAAAACTTTGTGGAGTTGGAAGCAAAAAGATTATACTTAAAAATTATTTAAAGTGAATTTATATTATTTTAAGCAGAACTATCTTTTTTTTAACCTTTTTTTAAAAGATATTTTTTATTTATTTGACAGAGAGAGAGATCACAAGCAGGCAGGGAGAGAGTGGGAATCAGGCTCCCTGCCGAGGCAAGGCTCAATCACAGGACCCTGGGATCATGACCTGAGCCAAAGGCAGAGGCTTAACCCTCTGAGCCACCCAGGTACCCTAAGCAGAACTATCTTATTTTAGTGGTATGAGTTGATCAATCTTAGTAATATATTTGTCCAAATCATTAAGCTTTGGAACCTTTGAGGAATATAATTCAAAAAATTACAATATAATATTAAAACCAAAATGTATCTATATAAAATGTTATTTTGATATAAAAATCTTCCTAAACCATTTCTATCAATTAATATTTGTTTCACAATCTTATATGCCTGAAAAAAAAAACAGAAAAACTGATACACACATAGTTTCATGTTTGTTCTGTACATTATCTAAATACCAAATTACCTCTTTTCAGGACTATTTTTTTTTAATTTAAAAAATATCTATTTATCTTTAGGAAAAAAGTAAACCTAAATGAGTCACAATCTTATAAAACACTATAGATTTCTATTTAAAATACCCTTCATTCAAATGGTATTAGTATCAGAGAATATATTCTTTCCCAGAAGTTTAAAAGCATGACAACAGGAGGAATAAGATATACAATTAGAAATTTATAAAATACAAATTCTCTTTGGTGACTGCATTTTATCATAAAGATGAATAACTTTCCATTTCCTTCACAGAATTTTTTAAATGATGAAAGGAAAAGTTAAATTTGCTTTCACTTGAGGTACATTTGGTGATCAAGTTAATGATTCAAATTTCCTATAACATAGCAAGTACCTTTTAAGGGACATATTATCATCATCATCATCATCATCATCATCATTATTATTATTACTATTATATTTTCCAGTTTCCTTTAAGTACATGCAACAGAAATTTGTTGAGTAAACATTATTCGGTACTAAGAATGTGCCTGTCTTTAAGCCAGAAAGGGAATTAAAAATGTCTATGTATTTGAAGAATTAAATTTAGCAGGGAGGAGTTATTTTAAAATATGATAAGATTTAGAATGCTGGCAAAACAACAAATGTATAAATAAGAAATAGAAAAGTAAGTTTGTTCTTTTGTGTAGATTTCTATTTTCACGTATTAATTGTTTATTCAAAATGAAAAATAAAAGCAGCAGTATGCCAAGGCATCATGTATGTTTTAAAGACTCAGCTCTCAGTCCTATTAAAGTAGTTAGTTACATCTAGTTTTCACAGATAAATATAAAAGATAAAAGCATAGCATGCTTTGCATCTTGAGCTTTCACAGAATATAAAATATTTATATGCAATAATACAAAATAAAATATAATAATATATAAAATATAATTTCTACAGATTAGCAATGATGAGTTGTAAGTTAAAAGTGCATATTTTAAAGCAATTTGTGTTTAATGAAATTTAATATTATATTCTTCAATACTTAGAAAAAAGTACTACTTTTATTATAAATATTTTTTAAAATGAGTGTAAAGAAAACTAATAAAGCATATCATACAACATAGCACCAAGAGATGATCCCAGTTAATAAGTTAGAATATATATCTCCAGTTTATAATGTGTTAAGTTTGTGTGTAAAAGAGAGGGAGATAGAGGGAAAGAAGGAGATAGATTGGAATGTAGTAATTTATAACCAAAGATGTGCAATGGTAATGAGAATATTACAGTATCTCTGTAAACCAGGGAAAGAAAGGATTAAAATATAAGAACTTTAATAAATTCCTCGTTTATATAGGTCTACATGGGATACAATTAATAAAGAATGGACAAAAAAATGATTACAATATCTACTGATCAAAGAAAATACAAGACCTTGAAAAAGTAAGTGTATGGATAATCCTGTATCATTCAAACTCCATGCTTGAAAGGTCAAGGGTAAAGAGACAAACAAGACATTTCCATTTGAAAGCAGGAAAAAATTGTGAGACGTGAAGTGAACTGAGAAATTTCTGATTATCTTCCCATCTTGATTATCTTGTTCTATGAGGGCATTGCACTTTTCTTGACTTTGAGATATTTTGCAACTCCATGAATTGTAGATAACCTGCAGTAGTATAAATGATTTTTTTCCATAGATGAATAAATTGTGTATTGAAATGTAATTGGCTATTGCCTTATGGATAGAAAAAAGTTTCAAGATTTGGGGGCACCTAGGCAGCTCAGTCATTTGAGCATCTGACTCTTGGTTTTGGCTCCAATCATGATCTCAGGGTCCTGGGATTGAGCCCCATATTGGGCTTCATGTTCAGCATTTGAGTGGGCTTGTACCTCTCCCTCCCTGTCTGCTCGTCCCCAACACGTGCTCTCTCTCTCTCTCTCAAATAAAGTCTTAAAAAAAAAAAAAAAGCTTTAACTTTTAACTTCTTTTAAATTATTTCAACATTTCATTTCATATCTGGCCTATGTAACTCTTCAATCTTTTCCTTTGAACTAGTTGTGAGCGATTACAAATTCTCTCAATTAAGGAGTTATATAGAATCTTGGTAAATTATTTATTTTCCTACAAGAGTCATAATATTATCTTCCTTGATAGTCACTTAACTGTTTTGGGTGTTATTAACTGAAATGCCCAATGAATTTACCAGAAACTAGGTAAGTGTCATCCTGGAGATATACACTATATATTCAGCTTAGGCTCAGCTATGACTTACCTTGGCTTCCAGAGATTTCCAAGCACCGATAGAGCCACAATTTCACTGATTTTTTTTTTTGTTTCACTAGCACTTTCTCCCCTCCTCTGCTAATTTTGTTTTGTTTCTGCTTTGCTTATATCTGATAAGTGATTGCCTAGTTGTGATAGCAGTGTTTGTGAATTTGGTTTTATAGTCTGATATTGATGATCTATAAATAGATTTATAAATGTTTAGAGATCTATTATCTGTTGAGTCAGAGATGACATATTTGTCTATTTTCAGCACACATCAACCCACTGAAAAGCAGAACCATTCTTTGCTATCAGAACCAATGAATTTTTACATATGTGTCTTTTGACCTGTGTCTTAGTTTGTATAATTGAAGCTGTCTCTGTGTCTATGCTGTGATCCTGAAAGGCCTTTCCTTGTGTGATTATATAATATTTCCTATCTTCAAAGAATATTAATAAATTCGTTTGTAAAGGATTTTTTTCTAATTGGCTCCTAGAGATAGCTAAGCACTTACATACATTAAGTATTCCTAATATTATCAGAAAATAAGGAAATTGAACTTATAATACTTTAAATGTATTTGAAAGTTATTTTTATACAAGCTCAGAAACTTTTTAAGAACCCAAGTATATATGATTTTAGTTAAATCTTAAGGAAATGAGACTAATAATCTCAGCTCAATAAAAATTTCGTTTCTGTTGACTCATAAGTATTAATTGTAATACAAGTGTACATTTCGTTCTCTTTTCACTTACTTTTCCCAAAACATAGAGAGGTTTATTGATAAAACAACTAACACAATTATTTGCTCAATTAAGTTGAATCATTACTTTAACAAACTTTTAATTCTAAGTTAATTATGTTTTAGAGTATGTCATATTGAAGATAATTTTTAAGATCTTTGGGCAATTTTATTTTTGGACTAATATTGAGTAAATTATTAACAATAGTCACCATATATCTACATATTTTCTAATTAACATGGAATAATGAAACATTCATTATAAGCATGATTTTAAGGTAATCTAATTTTATTCATATATTTATGTTATGGAGAATCTGTAACTTTGATTCACGTCAATGAATGTGATCATTTTGCCACTTTAAGAAACTACAAATGGATGTTTTCAGCTATAGAATGTTGTGTTACATATACTTATGAACTATACTAGAAAACCAAATGCTTATGAGTGATGAAAGATTTAATTAAGTTAATTAATCTAACTTCCAGTTTTATCTGTGAGATAAAAGTTACTTCATCTGGTTAAAAGTTTGTAATCAAGTTAGTGCTTGATAGTCCACTAAGAACATTAGTGAAAGAGAAATACGACTGTAAATGTACTTTTGCTTTTTAAGAAAAATAGTAGTTTTCCCCTGAGGTAGCATTTCTAAGTGTTTTCTCTTTTTCTTTTTGGTCCTTCAGTCTCTTACAACTCTTAATTATTGAGCATCGAGGACCCCAAATTGAGAATTTTTGTTGTTGCTGTTGTTGTTTACACAGGTGTGTTTATGTACTATATTAGAAGTAAAAACAGAGAATGTTAAAATGTATTTATTTATAGATTAATTTGAAGATAGGAATTATTAACACATCGCATGTAAACAGAAAGAACATAATATTTTTATTTATTTATTTTTAAGAGATTTTATTTATTTATTTGACAGAGACACAGAGAGGAAACTCAAGCAGGGGGAATGGGAGAGGGAGAAGCAGCCTTCCCGCTGAGCAGGGAGCTGGATGTGGGCTTCTTCATGACCTGAGCCAAAGGCAGGTGCTTAAGGACTGACTCATCCAGGCACCCAAGAACATCACATTTTTTTTTAAAATTTATTTATTTATTTTTTCAGCATAACAGTGTTCATTGTTTTTGCACAACACCCAGTGCTCCATGCAATACGTGCCCTCCCTATTATCCACCACCTGGTTACCCCAACCTCCCACCCCCGCCCCTTCAAAACCCTCAGGTTGTTTTTCAGAGTCCATAGTCTCTTATGGTTCGCCTCCCCTTCCAATTTCCCTCAACTTCCTTCTCCTCTCCATCTCCCAATGTCCTCCATGTCATTTGTTATTTAATATAAATGTTATTTTGCTTTCGAAGATCTCTTAAGAACTGCCATCAAATAAAATGTCAGATTGTTCCAGGATGTGAAAAATCATAATAATGACGGATAAAGCATGGAAAGTGATATTTTTGCCTTGGTTTATAGTACCTAAATCTAAAAACAAACTATGAAGTATGTCAAAATATTAGTAAATTTTTCTTAATTTTGATGAGTTTATTCTTTTGGTTTATTGATTAATACCTTTACCTATAATTGGTAAAAGAGATTCTATGTATTATTAGAATAGTGTTGTATTCTTTATCTTGACTATATTATACCACTGATTATTTAATTTAAAAAAGAAAGAGGGCTTTCCTCACTTAGGAAAGAACAGAAGTTCTTACAAATTAACTTCTGTGTATATTTGTCACTTAAAAATATTATCAAAGATTAGTTGACCATAGAGTTGAGGGTCGATTTCTGGGCTCTCTATTCTGTTCCACTGGTCTATGTGTCTGTTTTTGTGCCAGTACCATGCTGTCTTGATGATGACAGCTTTGTAATAGAGCTTGAAGTCCGGAATTGTGATGCCACCAACTTTGGCTTTGTTCTTCAGTATTCCTTTGGCTATTCGAGGTCTTTTCTGGTTCCATATAAATTTTAGGATTATTTGTTCCATTTCTTTGAAAAAAATGGATGGTATTTTGATAGGGATTGCATTAAATGTGTAGATTGCTTTAGGTAGCATAGACATTTTCACAATATTTATTCTTCCAATCCAGGAGCATGGAACATTTTTCCATTTTTTTGTGTCTTCCTCAATTTCTTTCATGAGTACTTTATAATTTTCTGTGTATAGATTCTTAGTCTCTTTGGTTAGGTTTATTCCTAGGTATCTTATAGTTTTGGGTACAATTGTGAATGGGATTGACTCCTTAATTTCTCTTTCTTCAGTCTTGTTGTTGGTGTACAGAAATGCAACTGATTTCTGTGCATTGATTTTATATCCTGACACTTTACTGAATTCCTGTACAAGTTCTAGCAGTTTTGGAGTGGAGTCTTTTGGGTTTTCCACATATAGTATCATATCATCTGCGAAGAGTGATAGTTTGACTTCTTCTTTACCAATTTGGATGCCTTTAATTTCTTTTTGTTGTCTGATTGCTGAGGCTAGGACTTCTAATACTATGTTGAATAGCAGTGGTGATAATGGACATCCCTGCCGTGTTCCTGACCTTAATGGAAAAGCTTTCAGTTTTTCTCCATTGAGAATGATATTTGCGGTGGGTTTTTCATAGATGGCTTTGATAATATTGAGGTATGTGCCCTCTATCCCTACACTTTGAAGAGTTTTGATCAGGAAGGGATGCTGTACTTTGTCAAATGCTTTTTCAGCATCTATTGAGAGTATCATATGGTTCTTGTTCTTTCTTTTATTAATGTGTTCTATCACATTGATTGATTTGCGGATGTTGAACCAACCCTGCAGCCCTGGAATAACAAACAATCCAATCAAGAAATGGGCAGAGGACATGAACAGACATTTCTGCAAAGAAGACATCCAGATGGCCAACAGACACATGAAAAAGTGCTCCACGTCACTCGGCATCAGGGAAATACAAATCAAAACCACAATGAGATATCACCTCACACCAGTCAGAATGGCTAAAATTAACAAGTCAGGAAATGACAGATGCTGGAGAGGATGTGGAGAAAGGGGAACCCTCCTCCACTGTTGGTGGGAATGCAAGCTGGTCCAACCACTCTGGAAAACAGCATGGAGGTTCCTCAAAATGTTGAAAATAGAACTACCCTATGACCCAGCAATTGCACTACTGGGTATTTACCCTAAAGATACAAACATAGTGATCCGAAGGGGCACGTGTACCCGAATGTTTATAGCAGCAATGTCTACAATAGCCAGACTATGGAAAGAACCTAGATGTCCATCAACAGATGAATGGATCAAGAAGATGTGGTATATATACACAATGGAATACTATGCAGCCATCAAAAGAAATGAAATCTTGCCATTTGCGACGACGTGGATGGAACTAGAGCGTATCATGCTTAGTGAAATAAGTCAATCGGAGAAAGACAACTATCATATGATCTCCCTGATATGAGGACATGGAGAAGCAACATGGGGGGGTAGGGGGATAGGAGAAGAATAAATGAAACAAGATGGGATTGGGAGGGAGACAAACCATAAATGACTCTTAATCTCACAAAACAAACTGGGGGTTGCTGGGGGGAGGTGGGATTGGGAGAGGGGGAGCGGGCTATGGACATTGGGGAGGGGAGGCGAACCATAAGAGACTGTGGACTCTGAAAAACAACCTGAGGGTTTTGAAGGGTCAGGGGTGGGAGGTTGGGGGAACAGGTGGTGGGTGATGGGGAGGGCACGTTTTGCATGGAGCACTGGGTGTTGTGCAAAAAGAATGAATACTGTTACGCTGAAAAAATTAATAAAAAGGGAAAAAAAATATTATCAAGTATTGTTCCTCAGGTACTTATGATCTAACTCTCCTAACAAATTTTTTATTTTTCCTTTTCAAATATCTGATCTGAATTTGGAAAAAAAAAATCAATGTAACTTTCAGGATATATTTTACATATCTTTGAAGTTTCTCAGAGGTTCCCTGGAAAGTGACAAATTTTTCCCTTCTTATAGGAAGTGATATCAGAAGTAATTTGACTTGTTAGATTATTTGTGTGGAAAAAGTTAAGTAAAAAGAAGGGAATACACAACTTTAAATTTGTATAGGTAAAATGTTGTTAATATGCATATTTCATAAATTATATGCTTGAAGGAAAGTTTCTAGAAGTTTGTGAATGTACTTATCCATGCTATATATTCATCTTAAAGGAAAATATTGATCAAGACCTTATGATATAATTCGTTGTTTTTCTTTATTTGTCAGAGTCCTAGAGAAGCTTTGCCTGATATTGGGCAATAAAGTTATGGTGTTTTCAGCTATAATTTTTCTTATTATTTATAAATATCTACTTGATCACAACCTTACTCCTTTAATTGGAATGTAGCATTGGTACAGTGTTCTTGTCTATCAGAGTCAAAGAATGAATCTCACAGACACAAAAGGGCATCGTGATAGGTTTTTAAGTGAAGGTGAGAACAGAAAAAAAACACTCTAGAGTGAGAGGGGTGTGAATGGGTTTCCACTGTGAGCTATTCTTGGAAGGCTTTTATTGAGAACTGATTGAGAAGCCTGTGGCCTTGAGACGGGGCCATCTTGGTTTGTGCAAGGACTATTGATAACATCCTTAATGGCTTACTTCTTCTTTGAAGTCTGGTCATTTTCTGTAGTTACAATGTAGCTGCCAGGAAAAAATACCCCCCAATACTCAGGGCAAGATGGTTTAGTTTGTTCCCTTATCTTGTGTCCTCCTGTAGCCTAGCCAGTGGTCGCCTCTCTCGCCAGGCCTTTATCCTTAACCTTTTCCTTGTTCAGCATCTTCTAGGCTAGTGGTTCTCAATTTGGAAAGCATATTCAGTTTTTCTATATAGGTTTTTTTTTTTTTTTAAGTCAAAGTACCTATGAAACCGCTATAAAACCTAAAGATGGATGGAAATTAAGATGAACACACTAATGCTTCAGCAAGACTTGACTTTAAACCAAACAAATTTTTCTCTTCCTCACTCTTGAAGCCTCCCTTGACCCTTAGCTTGTTTTCTGTAGAATTCTTTGTTCCAGGAACTCGGTGTTGGTGTTGACATCTCGCTGACCTCAATGTCTACTTAATAAGAAGACTTGGATGGTGCGTGGCAGACTAGTCAAGAGACCACCTTGACCATGATGCGGCTGGCCGCAAGCGCCAGATTCCTGTCAAAACTTTCCAGATCCTGTATTTTCCCATAAAACCCCCCAGCCTTATACCCCAGTGGGTCTGCAGTTTTGAAACCATTGGCCTGGTGTAGCCTCTTTTGCCTGGCAAAGTACAAAAACTATTGTTTCATCTTTATCCCCAAACTCTGTCTTCATGTTATACTTTGGCTCCAGAGCACAGAGGTAGGTTTTTGATACCTATGTTTCAGGCCTTCTCTAGAGTTACTCAGTCTTTGTATCTAAGATTCTATTTTTTTTTAAAGATTTTATGTATTTATTTGACAGACAGAGATCACAAGTAGACAGACAGGCAGAGAGTGGGGGGGAAACAGGCTCCCTGCTGAGCAGAGAGCCTGATGCGGGGCTTGATCCCAGGACCCTGAGATCATGACCTGAGCTGAAGGCAGAGCAGAGGCTTAACCTACTGAGCCACCCAGGGGCCCCTGTATCTTAGATTCTTTTTATATGTTTTGGTATGTCTCAGAATTCTTTTTTGTTTAATCTCATTATTTTTTACTAAAATGATGTTCATTTATTCTTATAAGTCAGATGTGTAGCACTCCTTGTCTTCATGGAAAACAGGTTTATTCACTATTTTTAGAGATATTTTGTCAGAATTTTGGGGGGAATAGTTTCATTATCTTTATTCCTTATGCCACAGAAACAGATTTCCTTGTCAGTTGTATTAACCTTATTATGAATCATAATCAGATTTCTCATATTTGAAATTTATCCTTAGGAAAAAAATCATAGAAAAAAACTGTAGGGATTTTGTCTCTGGCACAAAGGGTATTTGTTTTACTCTGCTATGTGCTAGATACCTTGCTATTATCTGCTGACCAGTTTTATCCTTAACAAAGAAGGATAATCCCAAAACTCCCCAAAAGAGACAGCAACAGGTACTTAAAAGCATTGACACTTCAAAAATGAACCTCTCTTTGTAGCTTCTGGGCTGACATTGTTCAGATAATATTTAGACTATATCAGTAGACTGAGTCAGAATTTTCAAGATTCCTTTTAATCAAGAAGAAAAGAGTTTTACATTAGAGTACTCCTAAATCCAGATACAGCATAGGAGGAGCTAAATGCGTAAGACTGATTAAACCGACAAAGGGAATTTTATCGTGGTTATTTGCTTGGAATATTGTTGATTCTGTCTTAATGTTATATTTTCTATAAATATAAGAAAGTTCTTTTTAAGTTATCCCATTTCAATGCAGTGACTTCACTTTTGTAAACCGAGATGACTCACTGTGACACCTGAGAAATCATAAACTTTTTTATTAAATCTTCTTACTTTTCATAGCAATGTAGTTATGTGCATAGATTCAGAAAGCATGTCTTTCTCTTTTCCATGATCTAATTGGATAAATCAATCATACAACTTAGATCGTAGTAGTTTATCATATTTGAAAATGATGTTTCTTTAATTAGTTTTGACAAGCACCATTAAGAAGCAAGGTTAGCTATACTTAAGGAGCAAATGCCTATAAAGTCCTTCTGGAAAAACTGTCCTGGTGCCTTGTTTATGGTGTCCCAGCCTGGCAGGTGGTAAGGAAGTTCATTTCTTGGACCAGGAAATTTAGAATACTTTGACAACCTCTAAAATAGAGTGATTCACCCAAATTTAAAGGTAAATTAGATAAAATTTGGTGGAGTTTCTGGATTCAGCTCCTGGTCTCATTATTACAAATAATAGAGTCTTTTTATAAATCCAATCTGAGATTCCTTATGGAAACTTCCAGACAGAAGGTAATTTTATGAATTTATTAATTGCTCAATACTCTATGACTCTAGATTTGGAAAACAAACTCAAGGAGTTGTATACAATTGATCAATACTTTTGCTGTACCTATGTAAATATCAGTAAAAATCAGATGAGATCAGGCTGATTTTTTTTTTTAAGATTTTATTTATTTATTTGACAGAGAGAGATCACAAGTAGGCAGAGAGGCAGGCAGAGAGGGAGAGAGGAGGAAGCAGGCTCACTGCTGAGCAGAGAGCTTGATGTGGGCTCGATTCCAGGACTCTGGGATCATGACCTGAGCCGAAAGCAGAGACTTTAACCCACTGAGCCATGCAGGTGCCCCAAGGTCAGCCTGATTTTTGAAAAAAATTGTCTATTTGTAATCACAGGGGAAGGGTGGGTACTGTAAAGAAGGAAAAAAAAAAAACAAAGGTCAAAGATTTTGAAACGGACGAAAGAATTCTTGGTTGGGTTTCTTTTCTGCTGGGTCATCTGACTCTGTGGATGTTCTGCTTCTGTCTTTGCCCTGAGTTACTGAGCTAGACTACTATCAGTTTTTGAAAACCAAGAGCGCAGATGATTTTTTTTTCAGAGAAATATAGATTGTATCTGACTCAGTGCCCTGTGGCTATTGACCAGATAGATTCATGAAGTTTTGCATCGATTCGTAAATTCATTCCAGCATTCCTTATCTGATTGTACAAGTGCTTTACTCTAAATTCTACTCTGAACCAGTTAAAATACTAATGAACTCAATAAAATCTTTGATACATTTATATTTGTATGAGCATCATTGTGATGAACAGACTGTGAGATGCCCTCTCCAACCCAAATGATTTACCAGCTCCTAGAGTCCACACAACTGTGTAATTCTCTCACACTAAGGGCACGCATATATGTGAATTGCTTCTAGCTGGAAGAGTGTGACACTTCTATGGGGAACATAGGGACATCACTCTTCTGGTGATTTACTATATATAAAACTTTATATATGTAAGACTTTATCATAGCAGACTGCAGTGGAAGATTATCCTTGTTGGTTTGATGAAGCAGCTGTGTTGAGGAAGTCCTTGTGGCCAGACTCTGAATAGAGCCACAAGGAACTATGAGTGGTCTCTGGGACCTGAAGGTGGCTTTTAGCCATAGCCAGCAAACAGCTGGAGCCCTCAGTCATTCAAACCTTAAGGAATTTCTTCGTCCAATAACTTGGATGAGTAGAAGCAGATTCTTCCCCAGGCCAGCGCCAAGTGAAACTCAGCCCAGCCAGTATCTTGACAGAAATCTGTGAGACACCAAGCAGAGGATCTAGCCACACTATGCCAAGACTCTCAACACAGAAACTATGGGATGATAATGGTGTTTGTTATTTTAAGCCACAGAATTTGGGGTAATTGGTTATATGTGGTAATATAGAACAACTGATGTAGTCATGATTTTACTTTTTGTTTTTAGTTATTCTTTAATAATGTGAATTAGTGGAGTTAAGTTGCAGTTGCCACTGGATAAGTACTTAAAAGGAACAGAAAATATATGGTAGCTCAATTATTTCTGCACTACAAACCAAACGTGTTAAGGTTGCATGATTGCTCCTGTTCTACTAAGAAGGTGACTGATGATCCATTCATCTGTTGATGGACATCTAGGTTCTTTCCATAGTCTGGCTATTGTAGACATTGCTGCTATAAACATTCGGGTACACGTGCCCCTTCGGATCACTATGTTTGTATCTTTAGGGTAAATACCCAGTAGTGCAATTGCTGGGTCATAGGGTAGTTCTATTTTCAACATTTTGAGGAACCTCCATGCTGTTTTCCAGAGTGGTTGGACCAGCTTGCATTCCCACCAACAGTGGAGGAGGGTTCCCCTTTCTCCACATCCTCTCCAGCATCTGTCATTTCCTGACTTGTTAATTTTAGCCATTCTGACTGGTGTGAGGTGATATCTCATTGTGGTTTTGATTTGTATTTCCCTGATGCCGAGTGACGTGGAGCACTTTTTCATGTGTCTGTTGGCCATCTGGATGTCTTCTTTGCAGAATGTCCATAGCCCGCACCCCCTCTCCCAATCCCACCTCCCCCCAGCAACCCCCAGTTTGTTTTGTGAGATTAAGAGTCATTTATGGTTTGTCTCCCTCCCAATCCCATCTTGTTTCATTTATTCTTCTCCTATCCCCCTACCCCCCCATGTTGCTTCTCCATGTCCTCATATCAGGGAGATCATATGATAGTTGTCTTTCTCCGATTGACTTATTTCACTAAGCATGATACGCTCTAGTTCCATCCACGTCGTCGCAAATGGCAAGATTTCATTTCTTTTGATGGCTGCATAGTATTCCATTGTGTATATATACCACATCTTCTGGGGAGGGGAGGCGAACCATAAGAGACTATGGACTCTGAAAAACAACCTGAGGGTTTTGAAGGGTCAGGGGTGGGAGGTTGGGGGAACAGGTGGTGGGTGATGGGGAGGGCACGTTTTGCATGGAGCACTGGGTGTTGTGCAAAAAGAATGAATACTGTTACGCTGAAAAATAAATAAATAAATAAAAAGGGAAAAAAAAATAATAATAAAAAAAAAAAAAAAAAAAAAAAAAAAGAAGGTGACTGATGAGACCAGATTAGGAACCACAGGCATATGTGGCTGCACCAAGCAGTGAGCAACAAAGTTGAGGTAGATCGTAGCAATTCTGAGAAGAATTTTTCAAAATAAAGGAGTTGTTTTCTTTTTCAGCTTGTGGTTGAAAAATATATATCCTGGGCCAGGAAGAAGGAGAGCCATAATCAATTGGTCATATCGTATATGGGCTTTAGCAAAAATAGAGCAGAAACTGCTGAAGGCTAAAGTAACTCATAAATTGTCATCTTCTTCTGGGAATATCAAGGACCCAGTGCTTTCCTTACTCACTTTCAGCTTCCATTTAAGAGAAGGTGCACAAAACACATGGAAGAAAAGACAGATATATCTTATAAGTTAGTACCTGGGATTTTGTTCCAAAAAAGGATTGTTGTTGTATATTCAAATTAACTAATTATGCTCTTATAGCATTTAAAATAAGGTAACAAATATTAGATAATAAAACATTTTTGAAATAAAATATATACAATATAAAATTATTACCTCTGAAATAGGATATCATTTCTTTCAACATGAGGAAGATATATAAAATTTGTGGGGGAAAATACTAATTGATTGACTTCAGTGAGAGAGATTAAATGGAATTTGACTTATTCTCTCAATAGGTCATTAGAAAAACCTGTAAAGCAGAATATAGGGGAAGTAAAACTAAAGCATATTATCTAAATCACTAGGTGAAGTTGATAAGGCTTTATCTACACTCTAATAATTCCATGATTCATAAAAATCTCCCTAGCATGGAGTCTTTTGTGTCATTGACTTTTTTTTTTTAAAGATTTTATTTATTTATTAGACACAGAGAGAGAGAGCGCAGAGGGAGACTGTGAGAGAGAAGCAGGCTCCACACTGAACAGAGAGCCAGATGCAGGGATCGATTCCAGGACCCTGAGACCATGACCTGAGCCAAAGGCAGATGCTTACCCAAAACTGAGCTACCCAGGTGGTCCTGTGGCATTGACTTTTAAAAAGTCTCTGAGGTTGGTATGGTTTCAGAGGACAAAAAGCATTAAATGTAAGAAAGCTGTGAGAAACAGATATGGGTATTAAAATAATCTGTTGGAAAGACAAAGGGAGAAAACTGAAGTCACCATACAAAGCTTAGAGACTTAAATTATCCAAGACATGGAACATTTTCTTTTCCAGCAGACATGTGGTTCACTTCAATTATTTTTTAACATTTTGTCTCCTTATGATGAATATTAAGTCTTTATAGTAGAACATTTTGCAAATTTACCAAATAAATATTCAGGAATAAATATGCTAACATATTATTTGTTTTTCTGTGTTTTTATACATGTATAGGTTTTTCACTTATAATATCAATAAAGATTTTTTAACCATAAAATAATTAACATAAGTGCTAGATAATTCTGACTGTCAGTGCTTGAGTATTTCCTGTCTGCCTACTGACATTTAATATTGGTGTAAAATTGACCACTTTTCCTGGCTCTCTCTTCACGTCTTCATTTTGTAAATCATGGCTTTACATTTTTTCCCCCACAAAAAACAAATATGGCCATTACTTTTGGTAATTAACCCTTTAGCTTGGCCTGAAGTCTTTCTTAATAAATGAGATTGTTATAGATTGCAGTTTTTCTGAGTTTGGAGCAGCACTGGTTTGCTCACTTGATATTTGTTGAATTAAGAAAACCATCTCATGCTCCCGCATCTTGCTTGGTCAGGCACAGTGGTAGGACAGACAATTTATCTTCCCTAATCTCTTTCTCATCAGGTATGTTCTTTGTCATGCACAGCCTGTTCTCACATATGGTAGAGTCACAGCTCATGTGACCATAAAGCTGGAACTAAATGTCTGAAATAATTTTCTAAATTGTGTAATTATTTTTGCTCCAAAATATTTTGCTTCCTTTTTGGACTGTTGGCAGTCATTATTTTCTTCTTTTCTTCATTTGGTTTTTGCACATACGAATGATTTTTTTTAAAGATTTTATTTATTTATTTGACAGAGATCACAAGTAGGCAGAGAGAGAGAGAGAGAGAGAGAGAGAGAGAGAGGAGGAAGCAGGCTCCCTGCTGAGCAGAGAGCTGGATATGGGGCTCGATCCCAGGACCCTGGGATCATGACCTGAGCCGAAGGCAGAGGCTTTAACCCACTGAACCACCCAGGTGCCCCATAAGAATGATTTTAATAATAGATTATTGATCTTCCTTTTATCTATCCTAATGTATATTCCTAACCATCCTTATCTCAGAAGCCTGGTTTCTGAGTCCCTGAGAGGGACAGGAAGCCTGTCTCTTGATGATAGAAATTGGAGTCCTTGTAATAACTTGCAAAGTATGACCAGGTAAATGAATGCCTATTTGCTGAGACTGGGTCATTTGGACATAGAAGTAGTTAAGGATTATATCAAACTTTACACAATGTTTGAAACAATGTAAGTAACCTATCTCTTTTCTGATTGCCAAAACTCACAAAGGATAAAATAAATTTGTATAACTTATGGTTTCTTTCCTTCCTTTTTCCCTGAGTTATTGTCACAACTTTGTTACAAAATGTGACTTGGGAAAACAAATGTTAGTGTTGTTTCAGACAAAAGATCAGAATGCTAAGATTTGGGACGCCAGGGTGGCTCAGTCAGTTAAGCGTCTGCCTTCAACTTGGGTCATGATCCCAGAGTCCTGGGATGGAGTCCTGCATTGGGCTCCTTGCTCGGCAGGGAGACTGTTTCTCCTTCTCCTGCTGCTATCCCTGTTTGTGTTCGTTCTCTCTCTCTCTCTTTCTCTCTCCCTCTGACAAATAAAATAAGTAAAATCTTTAATAAAATGAATGCTAAGATTTGTTTCTATGACAAATAAAAGCTGGAACTAAAAGGAGAATTCTGGAAAAGTGAATCCTCCAAGGATCAGAGATGTTTTGTCCATTAAGAAAGGGAGAGAAGCACATTAATGAATATAAGCAGGCACTATAACTGTGCTTATGCGAGTTACCTGATCTAGCCTCTATTCAACATGATCATAATATGTAGTGGATATTATTATGCCCTTTTTTTAACAAAGAAAAATATCTCAGCTCTAAAGAGAAATGCTTGTTCATATCTATTTTACTTAAAAAATGGTACAAATAGGGGCGCCTGTGTGGCTCAGTGGGTTAAAGCCTCTGCTTTCGGCTCAGGTCATGATCCCGGGGTCCTGGGATCGAGCCCCGCATCGGGCTCTCTGCTCAGCAGGGAGCCTGCTTCCTCCTCTCTCTCTGTCTGCCTTTCTGCCTACTTGTGATCTCTGTCTGTCAAATAAATAAATAAAATCTTTTAAAAAAATGGTACAATAGAATATATGACATTTGAATGTACAGGGATAGGGATAGTTGTCCGAAGAATAACAAAAAAAAAAGAGAAATAAAGAAATATTACTATATTTTTGAAAAATTTTATTTTGGAAATTTAACACAAATACAGAATTTTTAGTATAATATAAAATACTCATCATCCTCATCAACAGTTATGAATATATCAGTTTGTTCATATCATTTTCCATGTCTCTTCCTAGATTATTTTGAATCATATCCAATGAATCATCTCTTTAACTGAAAATACTTAGTAGGTATCCCTAGATAAAATTCACTCTTAAAAAACAACCACCATACCATTATAAACCTAAAATAATACTCATTTTTACTGTGTTCAAATACCAACTTTTTATGTTTTTAAAATTTTTAAATTTTAAATATTTAAAAAACTATGGTAAAAGATACAAAAAATAAAATTTACCACTTAAGCACTTTGAAGCATATCACTCAATGGCATTAAGTACATTTATATTATTATGCAACTGTTACTGTTATCCATCTCTGAAATTTTTCATCAAATATCTGTTTTTTTAAAACTGTTTCAATCAAAAAAAAAACCAAAAAAAACTGTTTCAATCATCACACAAACAATTTACTTATATTATGACTTGAAAAATGGCTCTTAAATATTTAATGTTTCAAGTTTCCTTCTTTTTTTGTTTTATTGAAGAAAGCAATTCATAAATCTAATAGACAGTAGTCTGAACACTGATGATTCTAGCCACCAACTAGTTTCTTATGACTTGGTATGTCTGGAGTTTTGATCATATTCACATTCAATTATTTTTGACAAGACTGCTTCATATAAAATCATGCATACTTCCATTCAAAGGTATGATGTTCAATTTTGTATGCCAACTTGACTGGGCCACAGAGTCCCCAGATATTTAATCAAACATTAATCTGGGTTGGTCTGTGAGGGTATTTTTGGATGAGATTATGGTAAACTAAGTAAAGCAAACCACCCTTTCCAGTTTAGGTAAATTTTGTCCAGTTCATTGAAAGCCTGAATACAACAACCCCTTCCCTTCCCCACTGTCCCCATGAATAAGAGGAAATTCTTCCTTCCTGACTGGTTGAACTTGAATATTGATCTCTTCCTGTCTCCAGACTTGAACAGAAACAACAACTCTTCCTGGATTTCATGCCTGCTGGCTTTCAGACTGGAACTTATGCAATGCTTTCTTGATTCTCAGGCTTTAGGACTCAAACTAGGGCTGCACTATTTGATCCCTCCTGACATCTTGGGACTTCTCAACCTCCAAAATCATGTGAGTTAATTCCTTATAATAAATCTTTTTCTATATATATATATACATTCTGTTGGTTCTGTTTCTGTAGAGGGTGCCCTGAATAATACAAGGGGCTATATGTATGTCTGGCTGCCTTTGTTTTTGTGACATTTCCACTAATAATCATTGACAGATGATCTGTTATCTAAATAAGAATTCTTATTCTTATTTAAGAATAAAATTTTATATTAAGATATTAAGAATTCTCTATTCTGCCACTTAAATAAGAATTCCAAAACAATAATATTCTGATTTTTATTTATTAAAGAACTCATATAACTCAGTAGAAAAATAAAAATGAACAATAGGATTGAAAAATGGGCAGGGGAACTAAATAGACAATTTTCCAAAGAAGGCACATAAATGGCCAAGAGACACATGACAGGTTGCTTAACATCACTAATCATCAGGGAGATGCAAATCAAAACCGTAGTGAGATATCATATTACACCTGTCAAAATGGCTGGAATAAAAAAGACAAGTGATAACAAGTGTTGGCAAGGATGTGGAGAAAAGGAGAAGCTTTGTGCACTGTTGGTAGAAATGTAAATTGGTGCAGCCACTCTGGAAAACAGAATGGAAGGTCCTCAGAACATTAAAAATAGAAGTACCCTATGACTCAGCAATCTTAATTCTGGGCATACATCCAAAAGAAATAAAAATAGGATCTCGAAGTTGTATCTGTATTCCCATGTTCATGCAGCATTATTTGCCATAGCCAGGATATAGAAACCACCTAAGTGTTCATCAATGGATGAATGGATAAAGGTGATGTAAGATATCTATATTATCTAGATGACTTATGAAAAAAAATCTTGCCATTTATACATCATACATGAATCTTGAGGCCATGAAGCTAAGTGAAATAAACCAGACAAGAGATCAGATAAAAATGTTATCTTTTAGATGCAGAATTGTAACAAAAATTCAAAATCATAGAAATAGAGTAGAAAAGTGGTTGCCAGGGGCTGTGGGGTGGGGGAAATAGGGAAAGGTTGATAATAGGGTAAAAACTTTTAGTGATAAGAAAAAAAATAAGTGTATATAAGAAGGTTAGCTTCTATCATTCTTCTTTTTTTTCCTTCCCTGGAAAAAAATCATGTAAATATATTTATGTTTTTTCTATATTTAAATATATTATTAATAGCATGCTACACATTCTATCTTGATTTGTTCACTATAATACTTTGTGAAGAACACAGCATAGTATTATAAAAATGAAATCATTTACATGTAAAATTTAATGGAAAGGTTTTTGAGGAATTAATGTTTGAAATTGGTCTTCAGAACCCACAACTGTTCATGGAAAAAAAAAATGAAAGGGTCAAAAATTTAGGAGAATAAATTTAGGAAAATGGAGCTCAATTAGGAAGCTACTAGTTTTATCTAGATGAAAACATGAAAAATTTGAAATGGCTAGAGATGAAAAAGCACAAAGTTACAATAGATGGTTTTGGCAAACTTCTAAGATATGGGTAACAAGAGGGCATTACCTAAAATAATTTCAATGTTGCAAAACAAGGTGACTGAAAAAATTATGGTGACATCAAGATGGGTAAGAAATGCATAAAACAGTATTAATTGAAGTTAAGATATCAATCAACATTCAAGATTTAGTCTATTTTTTTGATATGTCTGTCATATTGTCAAGTAGTTTGTGAAAATGAAACAAAAGACTTGGAGAGAGTTCAGACCTGGAGACATACAAATTGATTTGTATTTGATTTACATAAAACAGGCAGTGATCACTATGAGACTGGAGAAAGTGCCAATGAAAAAGTTTAAAGCTTGAAGTAGGCAGACACAAAAATAAGGGAGAGTGAAACAAATAAGCCAACAAACAAAAACAAACCAACAAAGAAGCTTTATTTTTAAAAAGATTTATTTATTTATTTTAGAGAGAGAGCACACTCAAGAGTGGGTTTAGGGGTGGGGGTGGGCCAGAGGGAGAAAGCAAGAGTCCTAAGCAGATGCCACGCTGAGCCCTGAGCCCTATGCAGGGCTGGATCTGATGACTCTGAGATCAGAACCTGAGCTAAAACCAAGAGTCCATCACTCAACCTACTCTGCCACCCAGGTGCTCCAGCAAAGCTTTAATTCAATGCACATAAGAAGAAAGACAGAAGCAAGTATTAGACTTCCAGATTTGATCAATATTTGAATGCAATAAACAATAAATTAATTTTTAAAATATATTTAGGCTATAGAGATCAAGTGACCCTTTTTTTTTTTTTTAATATCAGTAGTATTTGCATCAGCCTGGTAGTAAAATTCAGAAAACATAGTTACTCATGTGAATATAGAGAATTTCTATCCCAGTTAAATGAGCTTATCCCCTTAAGGTACTTAAAATCCACAATGTTATAGAACATATTTATACAATGAATATTCTCACTTTATTTTTGTTTCTACATGAGTCTCATAGGGAGGACAAACTGCTTAGTCACATATGGGAAATCTTGGTGATATACAATAGAATAATGGGAGAAAGCTAATTTGAAACAAAAGGAATATGACACTATAAGTTCTTTCACCTGTTCTCCACAGGGAGTGAAAAGTTGTGGCTGAATCAATTAGAAATTTGTTACCTAGACATAAAATGCACAACTAAAAGTACCTTTTAGAGTACAAATGCTGCAGAGGAATATGTACCTAAATATACTACTAGTTTTCTCCCTACATTTAATGCCAGAACTATATTTCCTTCCAAATAGATATACCATATTTAGGTTAAATTATAATCATATTAGAGATATGTGGACTATTTAATTGATACTTTAAAACATATTTTATTTTTATGTTTACATAATTGTCATAATTCCATGACATCAATAAAAAAATAATGCCTTGCAATGATTTAAATATAATTTAACTTGATATCTAAGACATCACATATATTTCTGTGACTAAATTCTATCCTATAGAATATCAGGGTAACATGACTCAATTTCCTAATTTATTGTTTTTAATAATAAATCCCGCTGTGCTTCACTTTCCTAATTATCATGAATCTTTTCCAGAGCCTTGAGAATCTTTCTCAAGTGAGTTTTTCATATACAACTATTTACTCTAATTATGGGGTTTTTCCAGTGAATAGTATCTTTTAATATTTGTAGTGCTGCTATAAAGCAGGAGAAATGCAGACCATAAAGCTTCTACTTCTTTATAAGAAAGGGAGTCCTAGTATAAAAAAACGGACTTATAAAGACTATACATTCAATACTAATTTTATCTGCTATGTGTAAGTATCCACTTGCTAATTCAAATTTTTATCAGTGTAAATTAGTGTTGTTGAATGAAAAATATACAGTATCCTTTCTTTGAAGGAAGAATAAATAATTGGTGAGGTTAAAAATATAATATAGAAAAAGAAAGTAGAAGGAATACCTTGAATAGTTGAAAAGTGCCTAAACTGATGTCCAGTATGAGGACAGAAGAAACCAGCTGAACCTCTAGATAGAGAAATAAATCATGTTTTATATATTTGCTGTAATGCACTACTGTTGAATACATTTCATTTCTAAAATTCAAATAAATGTCTGTAGATTAGAAGTCAGCTACTTGTTAAAAACAAAAAAAGTGAGCATTACAGACCAAACACTATATGTTTGTCTATATATACAAACGTATATGTTTGTATATGTTCTGTGTGCATATATAAAAATATATATATATAATCTAGTATATAGAATTTTAAAATAATTATCCCCAAACTGCTTAATAAAACAGGTATCCCCAAGTCAGACCATTATAGAATTAAAAATATTCCATTTGGTTATATTAGAATCTTGGGTATATTGAAAATTTCTCCATTATTTGTGTCTATATTTTTATATTTCAAATGAGGTAAATGGTATCTGATTCTGCTACTCTGCACAGTATTTGTGAACAATTTCACTTAAAAAGCTTAGTAGTTTCAAGATATCAAGAAGTAAATTTTGCAGTATTTACTACAACTACTGGTTATTTTAAATATAGCCATTTTGTTTATTTTCTAAATTATAATTTTCATATTTCCTAACTCACAACAAATTTTTAGTATATGCACACATAGCTTTTGGACCCAAAAAACTTGTGATAGTAGAAAGGTCCAATTTGAAGGAATTTTCCCTTCAAATATTTCTCTGTAGATGTATTTTTTTTTTCTATTTCTTTTAAAGTTCCCAGCGGTAAAATTTTCACATGCTTCAGCTACCAACACAGTTACTGAAAAGATGTGTAAAACATTTATCTCTAATGGGCAATGGATGGAACATTGATCTTAAAGTCTCTGAGGAAAACAAATAATAGGGTTCATGTAATTTAATTGGTTCCAAAGTCGTTATCAGAATGCATAATACACTGTTTTTAATAAATATCATATGAATTAAAGTTTTCAAAGAAACTTACTTTATGTTTTAAAATTTTATCCCACTGAACAATGTACTCTTTTTTCTTGGTTTCTCTCTCTGAACTTAGATTCTGCTGCTTTTCATTGAAGAATATAATATATAATTAATGTTAATATATATTTACATATAATGTCATGTTATATATTAATAGCATTAATATATAATATATATAACTCTACTTAAAGTAGAATTCTTTTATAGAAAGGTAATTGCACCTAAAGGATGTATATTGCCCTTAAGTGAATAAAGACCAAAATGACCTTAACATTCTCAACTTAGACAGGTTTCTTTCTGACTCTAGGTCCCTTATCTCATTTTTCCAGGATCCTTTTCTTTAGAAAACTTGTCATTTTTTTTTCCTGTGCCCTTACAAGATTTCACTATTTTTAAAAGCTTTTTTCCCAGTGTTACAACCCAAGACTGTCTTTCTCAAGGACCTGGGGCCATCCCTTTGAAGTGTAATCATCAAGGGGGATACTGCCCTATCTCTCAGTTTCTGGGGGAGGGTAAGAGTCTAACGTTAGTGGGCATCTGGCTTTAAGCAGTGAAACTACTTCCTTTTTAAAACTCTCCTGCCTTTTATTTCAGTAGAACTGTTTCTATCCTTGTCTATGCTCTCTTCTTTATTGCTGGCATTAGTATCAAAGTAAAATCCAGTTCAGCTTTTCATCTTGCTTGGTATGATGGTTTCTTTAACAGTAGGCTCAGCTAATACAATGCTGGACATTTTCCTTTACAGAGATTTTACTGTAAAGATGTCCATAGCTTGAATTTTTGAGTATAGGTTATGTGTTACCAAAACAGAAATTAAAATTGTGAATGTGAACCTTAACAAATCTGTGTCCAAATTTTTGGTTTAACTCCTCCGTTAAAAATAATAGAAAAAAGATGTACAGGGAAGATAAATATAGATTTCTAGATAAGACAGTAATTATGATCACTCATGTTTTCTTAAATATGCATTTGTCAATTTAACAAATAACTGTATATATGTGAAGGCATGAACTTCAAGTCCATGGGCACCTGAAGTCCTTTTCATTTAATACACAGTCATACCCATTAAGACACAGTTAACTAGAACTTTAAAGCAGCGACAAATGAATAACACAGATCACAACATTTTACAAATTTCAATACATGTTGTTAGAATTTGGAAACAGATTGTGAATAATGAGGAATTACCTGTGTCTTGAACTATGATAATCAATTAGAGATTCAGAAAAATGGGGAAAGTGTACCCAAGAAGAATACAAATAAATAAAAATGTTTCAATCAAGACTGACCACGGTGCATTATATAGACTACCTAGAAGGAGGAAAGGGAAGGACGAAAGATTTGGGAGGCCTTAAAGAAAGTAGTTTTTATAAGAATATAAGAACCAGAAGATAAGAACCAATAGATTTGTGGTGCCATTGGAATCAGACTTGTTGTAATGAGAGAGCTGGACACTTGACTGGGAAAAATAGGAGAGCATCCAACTGTGAAGATCCCAAGTGTGGGCCAATGGGATTTGCCTGTAGCCTATATGATTCTGATATACTGTAAGGAAATCAATTTCAGTAAGAAAACAAATTAAATTATTTTAATTTCTCATATAAGTATTTGTATATTAATCACAAATATTTAATCTCAGTGGCTTCTTGTCTCAAATAAAAGAGGTGTTAGTAATTGTTCTAAGTAAGGCAGAATTTTCATATACGAAGAGATTCACACTTTTTAAAAGCAATTATAGAGATACTTTTTATTAATAGATGATTTATATAGATCCAAATGATCCAATTTGAAATGTCTAGGAATTAAAGGTGTAGATGGACTACTTGAGGTGATCACTGTGGTTAGTGATCCCTACATAGGTCAGTAAATGATGCCAATAACTTAGAATGAAACCCTCTAACATCAGTTCTTCATCAGTTTTAACATCAGTTGACATTCACATTTTTTTTTCAGAGAGGTAGAGAGACAGGGTTGGGTGACAGAGGGAGAGAGAGAATCTTAAGTAGGTTCCATACCCAGTGTGGAGTCAAGACAGGGCTTGAACTCATGACACTGAGACCATGATCTGAGCCAAAATCATGATCTGATGCTTAATCGCCTGAGCCACCCAGGCATCATGACAACTATATTTTTAAATGTTTACTCAAACTGCTGCAACACCTCCCAGCCTCTGGGATTCATGAATAGAATTCTTCTGTAAGTTTACTTTATCAACCCTATTGAGGTCTAGTGTTTGTAAATAACCCCACCAAACAGCCACTGTAGCAATGGAGGTCCTAACACTATGATTCTTGTCCATTCCAGAAGCTCACACACTGATCTGGTTGATAGTAAGTTCAAAATTTCTTGCTAAGAACTATGACTTACTATAATTGCTTAATTTCCTGGACTACTAAAATCCAAACAGTTCTCCTATAGACTTTTCCTGAAATTGACTCTAGTACACATTCCTCAATATCCGCCCAAACAATTTTATTGCTTGTGCTGGAATTCATGATATATCATTAGTTTATATTTTTAAATCTTCAACTTCTTTCCAACTGTTTATTTCAACTTAGTGTACTACTCAAACATGCTTGTCCTCAGAGGACACTCATTTCCCCCAAATTATTTAAAGTGAAGTTTATATTTGCTTTGCATCTCAAGACCACTTTGTAAATATTTCTTCTTATTTTGTCAATGCTCTTCTCATTTGAAAAACAAATGTTACTAGACTTTAACATGATTATTCCTGTCTGCTACTGATTTGGGAGTCACCCTGCCCCACATTTTAAAAATAATCATTGACTCTATGGACGGTATTTCACTCCTTAGTAGTATTCCTGTCGTTATTTACAATCACTTTAGTATCCCTATTCAAGACTGGTTCAAAATAGTCAACACTCCGGTCTCTTGGATCTTTGTGTTCCTCCATTCAATCACGCTTTCCTTCCCTAAACTAAACTAGTTTCCATGGTCTTAATCTACACTATAAGGTCACTAATAGCTATCCCATTTCCAAAACCTCACCTTCAAGCATCTCAGTGTCCAATCAGTATCTTTCACCTTTCCAGATCACTGAACCACCATATTTCTATGCCATACTGAAAGAATCTAGACAACCATTATCATCAAGTTCCCCAGGCTAGGTGTTTTGACAATAGGCACACCACAGAGAGGAAAAGTTGAATACACCATTCCATAGAGTTTTTCCAATTCAGTAAACATGGGGCATAAGGATTTCTCTTACTAGAGTGAAGGACATGGAAGAAGCTCACATTTATTAACCTTTAAAAAGAAAACAAAGTACTTAAGTTGGTCACTTAAAATAGGGAGTTATAGTTCTGTACTATATTTCTGCTACTAGATTTGTGTGGAGGTAGAAAAGATGAAGCTGGTCAACATGTCTTGCCTGTGTCTAGTACAAATATGTCTGTACTAGAAACTTGGTCCTTATATGTTATATACAACAGAGCTCAGCATGTGAACTTGATAGGGAGGACACATCTGAACCTGTTTTGTACCCTAGAGGAGAAAGTCAATAGAATTCCTTAGGGTGTGTAGGCAAAGCCACCTTTTAGCAAGTAACTATTGTTCTATAGAGAAATAGTTTTTGACTTTTTATTGGGCTGTTTTTCAGACTAAAGTACTGAAGAAAAGGTACATGATTATACCACCTAAGTTGTACATCATGAAAAAGATTAACTGGCCACTGTGCCAAGCATGTCTAGCAGTCTTTCACCATTCCATTATCAAGTGTAGGTATTATTTATGCATGAGATTGGACTGAGGCAGAACTTGATAGCATAAATCATGAATAAATTGCCATCACATTTCCAATTCCACAAACTATATCTTTTTTGGGGGAGGAATTTTAATTTTTTATTTCTTATTTTTTTTATAAACATATAATGTATTTTTATCCCCAGGGGTACAGGTCTGTGAATCGCCAGGTTTACACACTTCACAGCACTCACCATAGCACATACCCTCCCCAATGTCCATAACACCCTCCCCCTCTCCCAACCCGACTTCCCCCCAGCAACCCCCAGTTTGTTTTGTGAGATTAAGAGTCACTTACGGTTTGACTCCCTCCCAATCCCATCTTGTTTCATTTATTCTTCTCCTATCCTCCTAATCCCCCATGTTGCATCTCCACGTCCTCATATCAGGGAGATCATATGATAGTTGTCTTTCTCTGATTGACTTATTTCACTAAGCATGATACGCTCTAGTTCCATCCACGTCGTCGCAAATGGCAAGATTTCATTTCTTTTGATGGCTGCATAGTATTCCATTGTGTATATATACCACATCTTCTTTATTTTTTGCATCATGAGATATTCTTTGTGTCCCGAATGAAAATTAAAGCTCTAATTTCATAGTATGCTATTTCTGTTAATTGTGTAAATACACCTGTAAATATATTTGTGGGTATATACATATATATGTGGACATATATGTGCTCATAGACGTAGCATATATTTGTAGTCAATAGGAAGATGAGCATATTTGTGTGTGTGTGAACTTTGCCTTTTCTTCATTTTCTATGTCTTTTGAATTTTTATACTTACATATAACTTTAGATTTATTTTATATGAGAAATATTAATGTTTTATTTGTGAATATCATACAAGATTTTTTTCCCAGTTACTCCTTTTCTTGGACATTGTTCTTTTGTTTATTTGGTTTTTGGTCATGCAAAAGTTTCTATTTTATTTTTATATAAAATAGAGCAGCAATAAAAAAATGCATCTAGATTTTGGGTAAGAATTCAAAAGCTTTCCCAACTTTTAGGATATAATGAAATATATCCAGGGTTGTTTTTTTTTTTAAATATACCAAATCTATCTTAACACTTAGATCTTTGCTCCAATTTTTTTTATGTAGGGGAATAAGCAGTTAGATTTTGATTCAGCTGTCATTGTGTCCAAATGACTATACTGTTATTTTCAAAATTTAGTTAAAATATAATTTTCCTCAGTGATTTGAAATGCCACCTTTGTGTACAGTAAATTTCCATGTATTTGTATTTGATGTTTTAGTTTGTTCCAAATATATAACTTTTCACAGGTCACCAACATAGTGTTTTAATTTTACAGACTTTACAGTATGTTATTCTAGTTCCCAACATTTAATTTTATTTTCAGTATTTCACAGTTATCATTGAACGCTTATATTTTTCATATAAGCTTCAAAATAAATGTGTCTACCTCTAGAAAAAAATAGTATTTTTGTTGTTGGTGGTGGTGTCATCAGTATTATTCCAACACTACTAAACCTACATTAAAGTTTATCTAAATCAAAATTTTTCTGGATTGCATTTAATTACTTTGTGAATGGAGTAATCAAATTTAGGATATAAATAACTTTGTGGTCTTGCACTAATTTAGTGTGGTAACATAATTCTTAATATTGACAGATTTTCATAATATAACCCTTTTCTAACCCCTACCATATTATCTTGGGAGATGAAAAACAAAATATGAATTGGGACTGAATTTATTTACGAATCAAGAACTTTTCAAGATACAAGAAATATATTTTATTCTAGTTAGTAGGATATTAAAGAAGCTACTTTCTATGCGGATATAATATTTTTAATATTCTAAAATATGAATAATATTATGCCTTAAGAAATTCAAGGAATATAATATGGTTCTTGATAGAAAAGTACTTCAGGGAAAACAAAATACTTCAAAAGTGTTAAGTATTATTACTATTCTAAATTCTTCACACACTATGTCTTCCGAATTTATTAATGAAATGGTACACTATTGAAATGATTCAATTTTTTTTTAAAGATTTTATTCATTTATTTGACAGACAGAGATCACAAGTAGGCAGAGAGGCAGACAGAGAGAGGGAGGAAGCAGACTCCCTGCTGAGCAGAGAGCCCGATGCGGGGCTCGATCCCAGAACCCTGGGATCATGACCTGAGCCGAAGGCAGAGGCTTTAACCCACTGAGCCACCCAGGCGCCCCGAAATGATTCAATTTTAATAATGACTCACAAAATAAGAATGTCTTTGCTTTTATTAGGTGATCATTCAAACTACCAGACACAACTGCTCACAGATGAGTGACCAAGAAGGAATCTTACTCCCTTTTCCAGTGTTTACCTGCTGACAAAATTTAAACATCATCCCTCTCCAACCTCTGTGTCCACATCAGGGAGCTAATATGAAAGCCTAGAGCTCTCTCCTGTAGAAACTGCAGGGAACCGTGGAAGCCCCTACCTCACCCCTACCACACAGCCTTAACCACAATTAAAACTCCTGAGCCAGCCTCTTTTGCTAGTATTCTCCAGACACTTCAGACCTCCTTGAGAGCCCTGCCCTGTACCACTACTCTTTTTTTTTTTTCTTAAGATCTTATTTATTCATTCAGGAAGAGAGAGAGAGAGGAGAGCATGAGTAGGGAAAAGGACAGAGGGAGAGGGAGAGAGAGAATCTCAAGCCAGGTGTGCAGCATGACTCTAGGCTCAATTTCAAAACCCTGAGATCATGACCTGAGCTGAAATCAGCAGTTGGATGCTTAACTGACTGAGTTGCCAGGCACCCCGTATCACTACTCTTGACATGTTAATCAAATTTTAGTGACAGGGCTCCCTGCATTTTCAGGGTGACCATAATGGCTTGACTCCTGCAGGAACTAATTGATTAAGGAAGACAGCACAACAGCTGTATAGTTGGTAAATAACCAGAAAATTGGTCAGTTTTCTTTAATTACCTCAGTCTCATAGGATGTATAAAAAGTAATTCACATATACCTACTATCATTTTTCATATATGGTGGGGAGGTAAATAGGTCCCCAAAAGTGGACTAAAATGAAAAAGATCTGTACAATTTTAAAAAAAACATGAAGATGCTATTTTTTACTCATTTTAAATACACGGGATATTAAATATGCCTGCTTGGCATAAACTACCCTAACTGATTTAAATAACTAAACTAACATTAAATGCTTGATAAGAAAATGTTAGAAATAAGACAGATCTAATAGTCAACATTTCACTTACATAATGATTTCCTTCACAAAATGTTGTTTTTTCCTTCATAATTCAAAGTAAGTAAGGGTTATCTCTATAATATATATCTCTTGCTTCAAGAAAACCTACCAAATATTATGACCTCCTTTTTTATGGAAATATTTCTTTTTGAGGTTTATGGAATGGTAATGATAGGAACTAAGGTGTAAGGTTCTTTTATAAAACTTTCAATATCTTTGAAAATAGCTAATATCTTCATGACATTTAAGTGTTGGAATAATAGTGTCCCTTTGTATATAAAAACCTATAAATTGTTACTCTCAGAATATTTTCAGATTTTTGTGTAGATGGAATATGTCTTTGTGTCTTAAAAATTTCTTCTCATGAAAATGTCAGCTGTGGCATGCACTGATTAATAAGGCTTGGAATAATAAAGAGTTCAGAAGGTAAGTATCTAGAATTTAAGTATTCTTGGGGGAAAGGATTTTCAAATTAAATGCCAAATCACTTTTTTAAAAATATAATGCTTCACTGTTAATCATTTATAATTTTTATTTTGTTTTAAAAGACAGATGCATACTGGGGCGCCTGGGTGGCTCTGTGGGTTCAAGCCTCTGCCTTTGACTCAGGTTGTGATCCCAGAGTCCTACTCTGCTCAGCAGGGAGTCTGCTTCCCCTTCTCTCTCTGCCTGCCTCTCTGTCTACTTGTGATCTCTGTCTGTCAAATAAATAAATAAATATCTTTAAAAAAAGACAGATGCATAAATTCTAGAGTATAAAATTTTTATTTGAAAAAGTTCTCTAACTTCACAGGACACAACAAACTTTTTGACCACAGTGGAGGAAATCTTCTTTTTCTTATTCTTCATCAAGAAATATCAGAATTCTTATAATCTCCAGTAGATCGATAGCTTCTAGTTCTGATTAACTGCTCCACTTTCCAAGCACAAGTTATGACAACTTGAACATAAGTATCCCTCATTGGATTCTTATCACAAAGAGGCAGAAAAGTAGCTTTGCATTAAAAAAAAAGTTTTAAAGTTCTTTAACATGTTTACTGAGCAGACAGTGGTTCTTACAGGATGAAGGTTTGTGTCCCTCTCAAATTCATATGTTTAACAGATGAACATAGGGAAAAGGAAAAAAAAAAAAAGAGAGAGAGAGAGAGAGAGGGAAGCACACCATAAGAAATTCTTAACTATAGAGAACTAACTGAGAGTTGCTGGGGGGAATGTGGATAGGGAGTGAGCGAAATGGGTGATGAGTATTAAGGAGGGCACTTCTGACAAACACTGAGTGTTGTATGTAGTTATGACTCACTGAATTCTACTCCTGAAACTAATAGTACACTCTATGTTAACTAACTAGAATTTAAATAAACACTTGACTTGAAAAAGAAACAAAAATTCATATGTTTAAATCCTAACTCGCAATATGATGGTGCCTGGAAGTGGACAACCTTGGGAAGAGATAAGGTCATGGGGGTGTAGCCTCCATCACAGGGCTCCCTCCTTAGTGGTGAGTCTGCTTCTCCCTCTCCCTTTGTCCATCCCCTCTATTTGTGCACTCTGTCTCTTGCTCTCTCAAATAAATAAATAAATAAGTCTTTAAAAAAATAAAACAGGATGAAATGTTACCTTTGTTATATAGTCTGAAAGAACTTGGTTGAATTATGTTCATATCTTGGTGTCTTGTGGACTATAGATTTTGGGAGCAATAAAATTGAATATGTAGTTGAGGAAATCTTCAGTAAAGTGTTGAAGGTGTGACTTGGCTTCTCCTGACTGTTTAAAGCAGGATGTGAGGAGAGAGAAATGACTAAAAGATGATATTGTTGAGCAAAACAGAAACAGAAGTTAGAGATTTGGAAAATTCTTATTCATATTACAAAAAGATGAGGACACTAAGTGTATTACCAAGCTATTTTTTCATGAGGAGATTAATATGAATCTCAACAGAAGTTTGAGGTTATTTTCCAAGAAGATGGAAGAAGGGCCCCAAAGGTCATCAGGGCTGCATTTCCATCATCAGCCTAGGGTGCAAGGATGTGAGAGATAAAGTGGTTTCAAAGGGGGAGCATCTTCAGGTGGGCAAGAGTAGCCCCACCCAGTTCCCCAGGGGTAGAACTCCTGCAGAGAGTTGTGACATGAGCTGTGCTTAGCAGAACTAAGTGGGCATCACTGCCTCTACCTAGATTTCAAAAGACAAGGTTATTGGTGAAACCAGGGACTCCAGATACCAAAGTTTAGACACAGAGAGAGGTGAGCATGAAAGCTCTGGCAGTAGAGGCATGAGACCTCTGGCATTAGAGTCATGAGATCCAAACAGTAAGTCACCATGGGAGCAAAGGCCAGCCAGGGAACCATTTCAGGTCCCTCCCACTGAACTGTAGGGGTGATGTTGCCATTCCAAAGGGTCTAGAAGTCAGATCTTCAGACCAAAGAGGATTATGTTCAAGCCTTAAGTCATAATCTTGTTGCCTTAATAGATTTTGGACTCAGTGGAACTTGTTGCTCTTTTCTTTCCTACCTTTCCCTTTTGGAATGGGAATGTTTATCCTATGCTGTCCCACTATTGTATTTTGGAAACACATAGCATATGTAGTTTCACAAAGAAAGAAATCTTCATTATGTTTCCCAGTCTATGTTTTTGTTGTTGTTGTTAAAGCAGCTTAAACAAAGACATAATATGAGTCTAATATTTCTTTTCTTTTTTTTGCTTTTGATTGCTTTTTTTTTTGAGGGTTAAAATTTATTTATTTTTTCAGCATAACAGTATTCATTGTTTTTGCACAACACCCAGTGCTCCATGCAATACGTGCCCTCTCTATTACCCACCACCTGGTTCCTCAACCTCCCACCCCCGCCCCTTCAAAACCCTCAGGTTGTTTTTCAGAGTCCATAGTCTCCCCTTCCAATTTCCCTCAACTTCCTTCTCCTCTCCATCTCCCAATGTCCTCCATGTCATTTGTTATGCTCCACAAATAAGTGAAACCATATGACACTTGACTCTCTCTGCTTGACTTATTTCACTCAGCATAATCACTTCCAGTCCCGTCCATGTTGCAACAAAAGTTGGGTATTCATCCTTTATTTTATTTTTTTATTTTATTTTTTTATTTTATTTTATATTTTATTTTTTTTTATAAACATATAATGTATTTTTATCCCCAGGGGTACAGGTCTATGAATCATCAGGTTTACACACTTCACAGCACTCACGATAGCATATACCCTCCCCAATGTCCATAGCCCCCTCCCCCTCTCCCCATCCACCCTCCCCCAAGCAACCCCCAGTTTGTTTTGTGAGATTAAGAGTCACTTATGGTTTGTCTCCCTCCCAATCCCATCTCGGTTCATTTATTCTTCTCCTATCCCCCTAACCCCCCATGTTGCATCTCCATGTCCTCATATCAGGGAGATCATATGATAGTTGTCTTTCTCCGATTGACTTATTTCACTAAGCATGATACCCTCTAGTTCCATCCATGTCGTCGCAAATGGCAAGATTTCATTTCTTTTGATGGCTGCATAGTATTCCATTGTGTATATATACCACCTCATCTTTATCCATTCATCTGTTGATGGACATCTAGGTTCTTTCCATAGTCTGGCTATTGTAGACATTGCTGCTATAAACATTCGGGTACACGTGCCCCTTCGGATCACTATGTTTGTATCTTTAGGGTAAATACCCAGTAGTGCAATTGCTGGGTCATAGGGTAGTTCTATTTTCAACATTTTGAGGAACCTCCATGCTGTTTTCCAGAGTGGTTGCACCAGCTTGCATTCCCACCAACAGTGGAGGAGGGTTCCCCTTTCTCCACATCCTCTCCAGCATCTGTCATTTCCTGACTTGTTAATTTTAGCCATTCTGACTGGTGTGAGGTGATATCTCATTGTGGTTTTGATTTGTATTTCCCTGATGCCGAGTGACGTGGAGCACTTTTTCATGTGTCTGTTGGCCATCTGGATGTCTTCTTTGCAGAAATGTCTGTTCATGTCCTCTGCCCATTTCTTGATTGGATTGTTTGTTATTCCAGGGCTGCAGGGTTGGTTCAACATCCGCAAATCAATCAATGTGATAGAACACATTAATAAAAGAAAGAATAGGGATGCCTGGGTGGCTCAGTGGGTTAAGCCACTGCCTTCGGCTCAGGTCATGATCCCAGGATCCTGGGATCCAGTCCTGCATGGGGATCCTTGCTGGGCAGAGAGCCTGCTTCTCACTCTGCCTCTGCCTGCCACTCTGCCTGCTTGTGTGCTCTCTCTCTCTCTCTCTCTGACAAGGAAAGAAAGAAAGTCTTAAAAGAATATACTCAGCCAGTTCTCAACAAGACAAATGTGAAGTTACCCTGTTCCTGCATTCTGTTCTCTATCTCTGCACAATGTACCACCCTGTCTCAATCAGCGACATTTTTGAGATTCTGGGACCCATACACACTCTGGAAGGAATTGCCCCGCTATTCTCTCTAAGCCCTGGTTCTGCTCTCTCAGAGTTTTTCCTTGTGACTTCCCATACAAAATGGGCTGTAGAAAGTTTTGTCTTCTTGTGGAGAGTTTTCACAACTTTCTACTTGGGGTGAAGTTTTGGAGGAATATGAGTTGCTTTATAAGAAAACAATCACAAGGATTAATCTATATATCAATATGAAAATTTCCATTCCTTTCTATGAGGATAGGTACCAGCTTATTCATTATACAGGATATAATAAACCCTCTTTTTAAAATAACCCATCTCAATTATTTGCTCACTGAGATTTCTGGTGTTATTTATTATTGTATATTAAACTGACTATGTACCCAAGCCTCTTGCTGGATTTGTGTGTGCATATGTGTATACACAAAACATATACATGTATGTATATTCTGTTGTATATACACATTTGTATGTATTTGTATGGAGATATTGATAGATTTGATATGAAGACTGGGGCAATATAAAATAATTTATCTTGATCTTTAACTCCACTTCAAATGTCTATATTTCTTGTCTGAAATTTAATGAGTCCCAGCAAGTGCTCAAGTGTCTATGTAATGAAAAGTTATTTATTTTTTCTTTTTTTTAAGGATTTATTTACTTATTTGACAGAGCAAGAGAGAGAGTACAAGCAGTGGGAGCAGCAAGGCCGAGGGAGAAGCAGGTTCCCTGCTGAGTAAGAAGCTCCATCCCAGGACACCGGATCATGATCTTAATGGACTGAGCCCCACATGTGCCCCCAAAAGTTATTTATTCTTGATCAAGAAACTAAAGCTAATTGTGCTTAGTTATCTTTTGTCACTTAAAAAAAAGAAAAAGAGGATGAAAATTGTCCTTTAAATAAAAGTAAACAAATGACATATTAGGAAGTTCTAAATGTTTAGGTATTATTTCATTCCAGAAGAAAAAATTCTGAAAAGAATGGTGTATTTTGAACTGTAAAGAGTTTTGTCCAATCTAATTAAGAAACTCAAAGAAAGCACAAAAGTGGAAAATGGAATTAATGGTGTACTTAAGCAATAATGAAGACCTTCTTTCTAATTTAGGGAATAATGTATCATATTCATATGTGCCATCTTGCATGAATTACAGTGTTTTTTTTTTAAAGATTTATTTTTATTTATTTATTTTAGAGAGAGAGCTCATGAGCAGGGGGAGGGGCAGAAGAGGAGGGGTAGAGGTTGAGGGATGGTGGGAGAGGATCCCAAACAAACCTCACATTAAGCACAGAGCCTGACCCAGAGCTCAGTACTGGAACACTAAGATCATGACCTGAGCTGAAAGTAACAGCTGGATGCTTAACTGACTCACCTACCCAAATTACAAGGTATTTGTAAAAATGTAAATTATTGTGACTTCTCCCTAAACATTTCTAAAACAGTAAGAAAAACATTCTTAAGAAAAGGATAGGTGAAAGAATATATTATTCTTACACATTATTAAAAGAGTAATGACAGGGGTGCCTCGGTGGCTCAATCAGTTGGGCGTCTGCCTTCTGCTTTGGTTGTGATCTCAGGGGTCTGAGATCAAGCCCCGCTTTGGGCTCCCTGCTGGGTAGGGGAGTCTGCTCCTCCTCCTCCCTCAGCCTTGCCCTGCTCATGCTCTCTTTCGGTCTCAAATAAAAAATAAAATCTTTAAAAAATAAATATAGAAAGAGTAATGACCACCAACACATACTCTAAGTAAGTTGGTGTGTTGGATTCAGCTAGTTGTCCCACTGCATTGGCTCTACATTACTTACATGACCATCCATTTCATGGCTTTCCCATCCACCTGATATGGCCACATGACTAGTAATGACAAATGGAATATTGACCAGATGGGACATATGAATTCTAGTTTGTACTTTTAAATGGAAGAAACAGGTCTTTTTGGGGTGCCCGAGTGGCTCAGTCTTTAAGCACTTGCCATTGGCTCAGGTCATGATCCCAGGGTCCTGGGATTGAGCCCCACATCGGGCTCCCTGATTAGCGGGAAGCCTGCTTCTCCCTCTCACACTCCTCCGATTTGTGTTCCCTCTCTCACTGTGTCTCTCTCTGTCAAATAAATAAATAAAACCTTAAAAAAGAAAAAGAAAGAAACAGGTCTTTTCCACTACTTGAACCCCTTCTGGATGACTGGAAAATCACTTAGGTGATTCTGACTTTGTAGCCATTGACCTTGAGCCATTCTGACCTTGTAGTATAGAGGGAAGAACAAAAAGGACAAGAATTTTGTCCCTTCCATATTCAGCTTATTTAGGTTAATATATATTTAGTTAAAATTAATTAAAATGTTGTGTAATATAAGTAATTTAATACATTTCCCAAAATGCACTTATACTGCTTTCCATCAAACAGATTAAAGAAAAAACTATTTCTATAATTTACAATGTTCCACTTTAGAGATGGATTTCAGTATTTCAATTATTTTTTCTGATGTTTTTACTTTTTTGCTATGTATAATAATAATCATGAAATAGATTACAAATATGGAAAATAAGTAAAATGCAAATAAAAATATGCCCATGGTTATGGAAGAAAGAAGAAAAGTAAAATATTCATGAAACAATGGAAAAGCATTTTATAAGATACTTTGTCTTCATACATATTTTAAAGTCCTGTTGAAAGCTTGGGAATAATTTCATTCAGGACTTCTTTTGGTTTTGTTCTGAGTACTAACGTAGTCATCAGACAGAAGGGAAAACACCCAACTGAGTTTTAATCAAGGAAATAAGACAGGAAAAAAGTGGTATTTAAATAGTAAAAGTGATTCTAGAATCAAGCAATCAAGTGATGGAAAAGCAGGCAAATTAAAGACATAAGCAGAAGTAAAATTTGAAGCACATTTTAAATGGGTAATTTTGTTGTACAAATTCATTTAGAAGACAATTTATCCTTTCAAGCATTTAAATCTGTTATATTTACATCAATAGATACCATGTCTTTAAGAACACATTGTTACCCATTGTTTTATCATTTCTACTAGCCTCAAACTTCTCTTTTCCATTTTTGCACTCTTGTTTACCTTATTAGTTAGGTTTTTGAGTAAGATGGGGGGAAAAAATTCACCACGATCAAGTGGGATTTATTCCAGGGCTGCAGGGTTGGTTCAACATCCTCAAATCAATCAATGTGATACAACACATTAATAAAAGAAAGAACAAGAACCATATGATACTCTCAGTAGATGCTGAAAAAGCATTTGACAAAGTTCAGCATCCCTTCCTGATCAAAACTCTTCAAAGTGTAGGGATAGAGGGCACATACCTCAATATTATCAAAGCCATCTATGAAAAACCCACCGCAAATATCATTCTCAATGGAGAAAAACTGAAAGCTTTTCCGCTAAGGTCAGGAACACGGCAGGGATGTCCATTATCACCACTGCTATTCAACATAGTACTAGAAGTCCTAGCCTCATAAAGAAGATGTGGTATATATACACAATGGAATACTATGCAGCCATCAAAAGAAATGAAATCTTGCCATTTGCGACGACGTGGATGGAACTAGAGCGTATCATGCTTAGTGAAATAAGTCAATCGGAGAAAGACAACTATCATATGATCTCCCTGATATGAGGACATGGAGAAGCAACATTGGGGGTTAGGGGGATAGGAGAAGAATAAATAAAACAAGATGGGATTGGGAGGGAGACAAACAATAAATGACTCTTAATCTCACAAAAGAAACTGGGGTTTGCTGGGGGGAGGTGGGATTGGGAGGGGGAGGGGGCTATGGACATTGGGGAGGGGAGGCGAACCATAAGAGACTATGGACTCTGAAAAACAACCTGAGGGTTTTGAAGGGTCAGGGGTGGGAGGTTGGGGGAACAGGTAGTGGGTAATAGGGAGGGCACGTTTTGCATGGAGCACTGGGTGTTGTGCAAAAACAATGAATACTGTTACGCTGAAAAAAATAAATAAAATAAAATGAAAAAAAAAGATGGGGAAAAAAAGAATTGTTGTTGCATAAGTAATTTACATAGAGTTCTGAGAGAAAAAAGAAAGAATATCTGCCATTGAACCATTTGATCTTAAATTCTAGATACCGTTTTAACCAAAGAATGATTGCTATCAGGTCTTGGTTAGACCTCTAATTCATAGCTGGAAAGTACTTGTTATATATTCAGTTGGGTAAGGGTATGTCCATTGACGAGATAAACTTTGATTCTGCATTTTTTTCCTGCAATTTCTTCATTCCAGATATATTAAAGGTTAAGATGAGAAGATATGTGATAGACTTTAATTTAATTAATAAATAATAGCGTGCAAAATTTCAGAAGATGGCAATGTCAAATTCCACAAATGGGAAGAGGGTGAAGGGGGTTACTGTTTTTTGTTATATTTTCACCTTCATGTGTGCACCACAGTGGTATTTATGAAATATGGCTATACTGAACTAAAACAGATTTTTAAATAAATATAAAACATCTTAAATTGTAATGAAACATGTATAAATTAATTGACAGCATTCTTTTCTTCCTCAGTAATATGTAAAATAATGGTTACAATGAAAAGAATTTTGAATTAGATGAATATAGCATATCTTGGATTTATTAATTATTATTTGGCAGATATTCAATATTTGTGCTTATTTTTGATCTGCTTGATGGTGATGTATCATTTGTTTTAGGACCTTTAGAAATTTATTTATCTTTTTCATATAAAATATATTTTCAATTTATAGAATGCAACTTTACTTATATGTCTATTGCTGTATATTGATTGCATTATTCAAATTATCTCTATAATTATTTTTCTCTAGTAAATCAATTGGATTCTGAAAATGATATTAATATTGCCATTCTTGCTTCCTCTTTTATTATGTTTGCCCAATGCAATATTTATTATCTGACATGGTTCAACATTTCAACATTTATTTCTTTGTTTTAAGAGGTCTTCTTTTATAATGCATAGTAAAGTTAATTTGATTTAATTTAATTTTAAAATCTGTTTTTAAAGATGCAAATTAATTTACATTTAGTCGGTATGATTTCACTCCTTTAATCTAAGTTTGTTTTTAAAATTATGTTTTTACTATGTTGCATTCTTTTTTACCTTTTGCCTATTTTTTGCTGGTTTATTTTTTATTCACCCTCACTTTTACTCCAGTTACTTTGGAAGGTCCTTTAAGATTTTCCATTTGTCGAGTGTTTTTGTTGTTGTTGTTGTTGTTTTTTAATATTCTCAATGCCAACAATCAATGTGTATGTTTCTGCCATATGTAAATATATCAACTCTGTCATACAACCAAATCCTCCATGTTTCCATGCTTCCCTTCCCCAGAATATGACATTGTAGAGATAATGCTTTTGTTCTCTCCTCCTCAACCCAGTACTCAAATTCTAGTTTTTGCCATAATAATTTCATAATTTTAGTTATGGTTATTATTAGTTTTTGCCTTGCATTTTGAAAGTTTTGTTTCGAGAAAATATTTTCAAATAGTAATTCAAGTCTTCAACCCAGAAGAAATATATCCATTATTTACTTTCTTTGTTCTCTTCCTCAAAAGGAGCATCTAGGCTCTGAAATCTCTGCATTCAAGATCCTTATCTTTGCTAACCTTGTAGAAACGCTCTTTCTCTGGGGTCAGGAATATTTGGCAGGTCATTTCAGGTAAGGCCTCCATATGGTAAGGAGCTGCCTATTCTAATACGATAAAAAGCTTTCTGAGGTCTCACGTTTTCCTGGCCGTAGAGCACTAATTTTTATATTAGGCTCTTTCTTCTATTCTTGCCTCAGACCTAGGTTTACATGAGAACAAAATCCTTTCTGTGTGGGCTTCCTAACGAATTATGACTTACTCCTTTTCCAGTCCTGTCTTCTTGCACTGGTGCATTCATTTTTCACATTTTGGAAGGGAAAATATGGTAAAGAGGTCTAAGTAAACTGGAGCAACAGACAATAATCAGGTTAATAAAATTGCTTTAAATAATGTTTTTAATATTAGGAAACATCTTTTATTTAACATCTATCTTCAGGACTCTTATACTCTATTGCTCAAAGTATAACGAGGCACAGAAGTTTTGAAGAAAAATCTTTGAATATCTAACAAAAGATTAACATTTTATAATGCAAATGCATTAATTTCACAGTTAAATTTATAGCAAAAATATCAATGCAGTGCAGGTAGACTTTCATATTTTGTAACAATTTTAAAAAATACCTATGATTCTCATAGTATAAAAATTATAGCCTCTCTATGTATCATCAGCTTTTACTCTCTCCTGGGTGCAAATAATTTCTATTTTCTGATCCCTACTTTCCCAATGTTATGTGAAATTCAGATAAAAAATATAGCACTTTAATATATTCATATACTTTCATTGAAAATCTCATGGATTAGCCTCTTACAATTAAAATGTATCTTTTTATTAATTTTAATCTCCTTGATTGTTGCTATCTCAATGAACCCACTGTGCACTCATAATTATAGTAATGAATTACTAACACTAATACTGCTAACTGTCACAGTTGTTCTAATCTGAGCAATTTTCCATGAAAATACATGGAAAAATATGCAGGTTTTAAAAAATGAAGTAGGAAGCACTAGATTCTGGGTAATTTAGTTGCTCCATGGATTATTTTTAAGATTCTATCTTGTGGAAAACCCACAAGAATGAATCAAACTACTAATGTGTGTACATAAAGATTAGTAAACTTAACATTTCCATTGTCCTTGTCATAAATATGTTTTAGAATATACATTTTAAATAATGCATTATAAATGATGATTCTTAAATGCATATACTGAATTCAAATTCATTGTGAAAGGCCAACTCTGAATATTCTCACAGCAAGTTCATTCTAAATTAATAGTGTTAGGAATAAGTCTATACAATCAATGTTATGCTCCTAAGTTTAAAGAAAACAAATATAATAAAAAAATTATATAAAAAGTAAAGATGCACCCACTTTCTTCTTTGTCAGAGTAGAAAATGATACACCTATACATAGTATAATATAAAAGTCTAAATTATATGGCTGGTGGGAGATAAAAGAACACAATAGTAAATTTAATTTTCCTTTATTTTTAAAAATATGAATTCACACTTTAAAGGAGTATTCATTAAACACATTGTAGAATTTCAATCTGTATTGTGACTTTAAATAGAAGTGTTGATAACAGGGAGGTTGAGGATTTGCAGCTGATATTAAGCCATTGGTTGTTTTGACTGATTTGATGCTGAGAAGAATCAATATTTTTTCTTGTTTTTATCATGCACAGGAAAAGCAGGCAATCATGAATCATATGAATGTCTTCCTGATTTATTTACATAACCACAGTCAGTATAGCTAGTTAGCTGTGCTAGTTGACCTAATTGCCATTTAATGTTTATGTTCTCTTTTCCAAAGGACTAAGCCATGTGGGTGAGAAATTGTATTTTACTCTGAAACCAAGCAGCTGGAAAATACCTCAAATTGTGAGGCTGCATCAGGTACCAGTCAGGGGGTTGAGACTGCAGGACTCTGTCCTGTTCCTCACTCAGGGCCCTACCAGACGAGCACTGTTTTTCGAGCATAAACTCTCCAGCCTACTCAGCAAATCCTAAATCAGTCTTGACAGTTTTAAACTGGATTTCCTTACCATCTGCATACTCTGAAAATTATATTTCTCACAAAAGAGAATTCCTTCCCAATGAAATGGGTCCTGGACTTTTGGGAGTTGCTGTTCACAGGACATTGAGCAAAAATCTTTGTCAAATATGTTATCACAAATTTCCTTTTAAAGTAGAATGATATTTAGGGGTGCCTGGGGAGTCATTTGGTTTAGCATCTGCCTTAAGCTCGGGTCATGATCTCAGGTTGCTGGGATCTAGCCCTGCGTGAGGCTCTCTGCTCCGAGGAGGGTCTGCTTCTCCCTCTCCTTCTGTGCTTTCTCCCTCTTGCTCTCTCTCAAGTAAATAAATAAAAATCTTTTAAAAAATAAATAAAATAGAATGATGTTTAGAAAACATTACAAGTGTTAAGATTTAATTATGTAATGGAAAGTGATAGCTTTCTTTTAATTAAATTTTATAAGGTATCCATCATATGAAGTTAATAGTAATAGCCATTGTGTGAGATACAAAGAACATGAAACAAATGAGAGAAAAAAGAGAATATTTCTTTTGTGAACACATATTTGTGTTCAAGTAATGATCCCTTCATTTAATTCTTGTGTGGACTTAGGCAAGTGGTTTATGATTTTTGACAGTTTACTCTTCCCAAAATGCTGAGAGGAAGATGTGAACTCTAAGGTTGCTGTGAGAAATGGGCACAGGTGAAATAGCCAACGGAAATCTCTGCAGACTTCAGAGGAAGTCGGTATAACATAAAGATCTGCCAGTGGAGGTGTACTTCCTACTGTGTTTAACAGCAGGCTTGTTGAGAGCCTCAGGACAGGATACATAGTCTGACCATGGGAGCTCTTATTGATACTGTTAGCCCCAGACTCTAACTAGTAGGGAACGAGGGATGAATAAAAAAGCACACAGACAACACACTATTGCAGCAGTTAAGGAAGTGAGAGGTACTGAATTTTGATCCAAAGTTCCTGGTATTTGTAAACCAGCGAGCAAGAAATCTGCAGTCAACTTATGAGCATTCCATCATGTTTCATTTGGGCATGCAGGGAAAATAATCCTCAGCCTGGAACACTGCCATCACTTCTCTTATTGTGGGTCTACAGAAGAGCCCAGGAAGACCTCATTATACTTAAACCTAAGTAATAATGATAAATGAATCAAAATGGATCTAAACAAAAAGGAGAAAAACAAACATAATATATTAAAATATTTATTTAAAAATATCTGGTAATTTTAAATGAATGAAAGGTATACTGTTTCCTTGAACAAGAATTACCAGGGTTGGGGGCACCTGGGTGGCTCAGTGGGTTAAAGCCTCTGCCTTTGGCTTAGGTCATGATCCCAGAGTCCTGGGATCGAGCCCCGCATCAGGTTCTCTGCTCGGCAGGAGCCTGCTTCCCCCTCTCTCTCTGCCTGCCTCTCTGCCTACTTGTGATCTCTGTCTGTCACATAAATAAATAAAATCTTTAAAAAAAAATAAGAATTACCAGGGTTATAGAGATTTAAGTCCTCCCAAATTACCCATTTCTTTTTTTTTTTTAAGATTTTATTTATTTATTTGACAGAGAGAGATTACAAGTAGATAGAGAGGCAGGCAGAGAGAGAGAGGGAAGCAGGCTCCCTGCTGAGCAGAGAGCCCGATGCAGAACTCGATCCCAGGACCCTGAGATCATGACCTGAGCCGAGGGCAGTGGCTTAACCCACTGAGCCACCCAGGCGCCCCAAATTACCCATTTCTTAAGGGCTCATTTAATGGCCAATTAAATTTAAAAATTTTTTTTAGGATACAGAAAGCTTCCAAGTTTCTGAAAAGTAAAAATAGTTCCGATAACTAATTTTTCAATAGTACTAAGAAAAAAATTGAATTTTCAAAAGAGAAGGAAACAAAACCAAAGTAAAAAAAAAAAAAGAAAGAAAAGAAAAGTCGATCATACAAACTTGCCATATAGTGTAGTGGTTCATCTATATATTTAGCTCAATAAGATTTTAAAAAATCTACAACAGTTTCAAAAGTTCAAAGCAGATTTTAATTGTCTTTTGTAACAAATACTTTTGTAATAATAACAAAGAATGTAATAAAATTAGAGACTATTAACATATTAAATATGGTATATACAATTTAATTAAAATAATATAATACTATTAAATAAATAAATAGTTCAATGAAAAATAAGAGTCTAGAAGTATACTTAAATTCATATATAATAAAGGTTTTATGCTTATCAGCGGGAGAAAGATGGATTGTTTTATAAACACTTTGTAGAACTTGCCTTTCTCAGAAAAATGCAAATTTAGAAGTCTTGAGAATAAGATGGATAAATTTACCTGTAAATAAATAACAAATTATTGTAGTAAAAAAAAAATACCATGAGTGATGTATAAAAACAAGGAAACTGGAACAATATTATAGCACATATAACAAAAGGATACACTTTAATATTGTAACAGATCCTATGAATCATTAAGAAAAACAAGCCAGGGAAAACAGCCAAAGCAGGAACAGCAAAGGCACAATAAAGAAAATACAGATGGTCCTGAAACATTTGAAAAGAATCTTACTCCCTTTTAAAATAATATAAATGCGAATAAAAAGGCAATTAGAGAACCATCTTCCTATTGTACAAGACTGGCAAATACAAAGAGTTACTAACACTTTTACTGTGAGGTTGATTGTAAAGAAACATTTTCAAACATTGTTGCCGAGAGCAATTTGGCAATGTTTATCAAAAATGTTAAATTCTTACACACTTTCCTTTGGTAATTCCATTTATAATAATTTATTCTGTAGCCTTACCCACTTATGTGTATATGTGTACAAAGAAATATGTACACAGCTATTCCTTGTTTTAATACTGAAATATGTGTGTGTGCATATACTATATATATATGTGCATATATGTATATATGTATACATAGTATATATGTATATATATATAGTATAATTGTATACATAGTAGTAGTATATGTTATACTACTAGTATACAATTATACATAGTAATATATGTGTACATAGTATATATGCACATATATATATAGTATAATTGTATACGTAAGGTTTGGAGAATATCTTATCCAGCACAGAGGTATTGTGTAATGGCTGGGGAGCCATGAACTAATGGGGCTCTTGACTTTTTATGGATCTGTGGGCCCCGGGGATGCGGAAAGAAGGAAGGGCTATGGGTGGAAAAGTACCAAATAAAAATACAAAAGGAGACTTAGTTGCTGTCCTTGATAAGGAGGCCTCTTGGAGCACCTGGGCTAGGAGGCAGACATGCATATGAGCTCTGTCCAGGGGGCCAGCAGGGACTGACGTTTTGACTGTAACTCCCTCCAGAAAAAATACAGTGCACTGGTTTTGCACAGTCTAGTGGTGGGGAGAGCAGCTTCCCTCCATGAAACCTGCCAGGCAAAGCCTTGCAATTGGCTATGGTTGGATCTGAAAGATCACACTTAAGATTTGGGTTTGGAGCCAGACATCCTACATATATTTTGCCTTACATTAGGCATGAAGAGAATAATACAAACATTCATGTGACATATTTTTAAAATGTTTTTTTGAAGTTTCATGTTACGTTTTTGTAGTTACTTATGTTTAAGTAACATAAAGGAGGTCTTAAAGGAGGATTTTACTGATAAATTATTTTAAAATGATGTCAATAGATTTTTTTTTTTAACCAGTGTGGTAACATTGCAATCCTACATTGATCTAGAAAGAAAATTAAGTACATAATAAATGTGGTTGGTTGTTATTATACTAGGAATTTAATAATAATAATGTGTACACCAGTATAAAATTAACATTGGGTTTATTCACTTAAAGGTCAAAAGTGACATGATTTTTAGAGCATCACAAATAAATTTCTGGAATTTCTTCAGAACGAGTCTATTTAAAAGTATAAGACTTTAGCATTCCAGTGTTTACACACTTCTATAATGTTAACAGTTATATATGAAGTTGCAACTTCTGGGATGATGCAAAGATCTGGAAGATACCTTGAAACCTATTACTGAAGACTTCTTTCACCCATTTTGATGCATTCCATTGACCTAGGAAATGGGTCTTGACAAGAGCTCCTGTTCGTTCACAGCCCTATACCCCCTTCATTCCACAAAGTTAGAGTGTTAGAATCTACTAGGACAAGTCAAATACTTATAACTTATTAATTAAAATCTGGAGTTCAGATTTTGCTGAAATTCTGTATGTATGGAGGACATTTTCTCTATAATGAGCAATCAAGATCACAGGACAGCGGTGAATAAGGCTGAGTATTGGTATTCTTTCTGCATGTACTCACACCCTAGCTTTGGCTTTCAGTTCTTTACAACACCTGAAACAAACAAGCAAATAAAAATAACAAACAGTGAAAAAAAGAAAGGCACTATTTAGGGAATAATTCTAAGCACTCCAAAGGAGGTAAAAAAGGAACAAAAATGAGGGCTTAGCTGGTTTTACTCTATATTACCAAGACCTAAATCTTATATCCAAAGTTGACCAGGTAACCCTCTGGGTTGGCAATGTCCTAATTTCACCAGAGTTAGGTAACAGTGAGAAAAAAGTTTTGTTGAAGGGCTTTTGAAAGCAGGTGATTTCCCAGGACCTAAAGGCATATTATCTGACTTCCTAAAAATAAGTAGTAAATCGATGTTCAAATCATTATTTAACTTATGTTTGACAATTTGTGAATTCCTTTTCTAATAAATATCCTGGGAAAGGCGGTAAAATCAAATACTGAGATACATGAGTCTTTCTCATCAGAAGAGTATCATCTATGCAGAACACATCTTTTCCCCCAAACACACATATATTGATTAGTGGAATAGAGTATGAGATCAGTTGTCATGATCAGGAGTATGCAGGCATCAGCAAGGAATGGACAAAAACCTGTGTGTAGAAGATTTAGCTCTAAGTTCAACATTAGGTCAAGTTCAGAGTTACCATTTGAAGTTGTAAATGAGTGGTTATTGACCTTAGTTGGCAATACATTCATCAAGACTCTCTAGGAAGGCACACCTGGCTCCATCCTCAGCCTAAATGATGGATAGTACATGATAACTGGTGCCACAGACAGTGGCACATTCACTATCCTAGGGTGACAATAGCACAAAGAGAATTTATTTTTTTATTATGTTCAGTTAACCACCATAGAGTACATCATCAATTTTTGATGTAGTGCTCAAGAATTCAATAGTTGCATATAACACCCAGTGCTCATTATAACACATGCCCTCTATAATACCCATCACCCAGCTACCCCATCCCCATCTCCTCTCTGAAACCCTCAGTTTGTTTCCCAGAGTCCATAGTCTCTCATGATTTGTCTCTCTCTCTGATTTCCCTCCCTTCAGTTTTCCCTCCCTTCCCCATGGTCTTCCATGCTATTACTTAATGTTCCACATATGAGTGAAACCATATGATAATTGTCTTTGTCTGCTTGATTTATTTCACTTAGCATAATCTCCTCCAGTTCCATCCCTGTTGATGTGAATGTTGGGTATTCATCCTTTCTGAGAGCTGAGTAATATTTCATTGTGTATATGGACCAAATCTTCTTTATCCATTCCTCTGTAGAAGGGCATCTTGGCTCCTTCTACACTTTGGCTATTGTGGACATTGCTGCTATGAACATTGGGTATGTGTGCCCCTTCTTTTCACTACATCGTATCTTTGGGTAAATACCTAGTAGTATAATTGCTGGGTTATAGGGTAGCTCTATTTTTAACTTTTGAAGAAACTCCATACTGTTTTCCAGAGTGACCATACCAACTTGCATTCCCACCAACAGTGTAAGAGGGTTCCCCTTTCTCCACATCCTCACTGACATTCGTTGTTTCCTGTCTTGTTGATTTTTGCAATTCTAACTTGTGTAAGGTGGCATCTCATTGTGGTTTTGATTTGTATTTCCCTGATGGCTAGTGATGTTGAACATTTTTTCATGTGTCTGTTAGCCATTTGTACGTCTTCTTTGGGGAAGTATCTGTCCATGTATTCTGTCCATTATTTTTAAAAGATTTTATTTATTTATTTGACAAACAGAGATCACAAGTAGGCAGAGAGGCAGGCAGAGAGAGAGGAGGAAGCAGGCTCCCTGCAGAGCAGAGAGGCTGATGCGGGGCTCGATCCCAGGACTCTGGGACCACGACCTGAGCCGAAGGCAGAGGCTTTAACCCACTGAGCCACCCAGGTGCCCCTATTCTGTCCATTTTTTGACTGGATTATTTGTTTTTTGGATGTTGAATTTGTGAAGTTCTTTATAGATCTTGGATACCAACCTTTATCTGTACTGTCATTTGCCAATATCGTCTCCCATTCTGTGGATTGCCTCTTAACTTTGTTGACAGTTTCCTTTGCTGTGCAGAAGCTTTTTATTTTGAAGAAGTCTCAAAAGTTTATTTTCACTTTTGCTTCCCTTGCTTTTGGATACATGTCTTGAAAGAAATTGCTATGGGTGATGTGGAAGGGAACTGCCTATGTTCTCCTCTAGGATTTTGATGGATTCCTGTCTCCCACTGAGGTTGCACAAAGACAATTTCGATTGTATTAAAAAATATTTTAATTTTGGGCACCTGGGTGGCTCAGTGGGTTGAGCCTCTGCCTTCAGCTCAGGTCATGATCTCAGGTTCCTGGAATCGAGTCCCACATCGGGCTCTCTGCTTGGAAGGGAGCCTGCTTCCTCCTCTCTCTCTCTCTGCCTGCCTCTCTGCCTACATGTGATCTCTCTCTGTCAAATAAATAAATTCTTAAAAAAAATTAATTTTCTTACCTTTCCTTTTTGTTTTGTTTTCTTTGCAATATTTCACTAGATATGAGAATATGTGGTAAGGTACCCAAAGTTTAAATTCAAGAAGAAATTAAGAAATTTATGTATGTATTCAATCATGACTTTTTTTGAGACCATCTGGTTCTCAAAATTTCAAATAATTTAAAAGTAACTTGTCCTTAGTTTTCAGTCCTTTCTAAAAGAGAAGAACAATACCTCATCAAAACATCAAGGAAAATATGCTTGCCATTCATCGTTCCCAGCAGAATTTGTTCTTTTCCTAGTACATTGATAGACACTTATGGGATATTGAACAATAAAGCTATACAAAAAATATATAAAATATAACTACAAGGTAATAAAAAAAGGGCATAAGATGTCTTTTGAAATACTTAAATGGAATAAACAAACTTTTTAAACTTAATTTTTTTGTGCAAAGTAATTCAAGTTGCTACTTTCTCTTTGTCCTGATATAGTAATGCTGCTATTTTTTCTCAATGGTACTAAATCCAGAAGGATCTATGTGGCCTTCTGTCTGTATTCAGTATCATAGATACAGCATTACCATCCTTTACATCATCTGAGTTATGATCCTGATGTCATTATTCCCATTACTTTTTTTATAAAACAAATCCAACATCCTTTAGTTCTAACTGGCAAAATGTATTTTTAGTTCCTCCTTTGTACTAAGAGTCAATTATTGATTTTAAAACAACCTTAATCACATTTATTAAAATTGCTTCTTTGATTGTACTTTTTACCTGGTTTAAGGTTTATTAGGACAATTTAAGAGTCCTTATTTATATAAGACTAAATTTATGTAAACACAGACCTGAGTGTCTCAGTTCTTTTGACTCCGACATATTATTTACAACCAGTGTAAATATACTTTACTTTCTACACTGACCACTGAATATAGGATAACTTTATAGCACAGCATTTAATTTTATTATTCTATTGTGGCAAGGACTTTCCAGATACCATCTTTTACCCACTTTAATCTGAACACAAACTAAAATCCTTCTGCTCTCTACAGCATCCACCCAGATAACTCATTTATCTCACACATTTTTTCTTCTGTGCAAGGTGTGTTTTTAAAATTGAATGCCTATATCCTCATCACCACCTGCAACATAGCTCCTATTTTATAAATTAATAAAGCCAAAGCCATTCATAAAAATAACAGATATAAAATATTACAAATAACTAATTAATATTATATTTGTCTCTTCCTGTTGCTGTAGCAAGTTACTACAACTTTAGTAACTTAAAGAGTTTTTATTTATTTATTTGACAGACAGAGATTACAAGTAGGCAGAGAGGCAGGCAGAGAGAGAGAGAGGAGGAAGCAGGCTTCCTGCTGAGCAGAGAGCCTGATGCGGGGCTCGATCCCAGGACCCTGGGATCATGACCTGGGCTGAAGGCGGAGGCTTTAACCCACTAAGCCACCCAGGCACCCTCAACTTTAGCAACTTAAAAGAAGATAAGCTTTGTGTATCCTAGTTCTGAAGCTGTGAAATCTGAATTCACTCAGCTGACTCCCAGCTCCAGGTTCTACAAAGCTGAGATCAAGCTGTGGGCAAGGCTATATTCCTTTCTGGAGTCTTTCAGCATAAATCTGTTTCCAAGCTTATTTACACTGTTGAAGAATTTGGTACCATTTGTTGTAGGACTAAGGTTCACATTCCCTTGCAGATTGCTAGTCAGGGAGATTTTCAGCTACCTGATGCCCCTATGTTCCTATTCTTATGGCCACTTTCTCTGTGTTCAAAGCCAACAACTGCAGGCTGAGTCTTTCCTCCACTCACAATCTCTCTGCTCTGTCCTTTTGCTTCATCTCTTCTATTTTTCAAGCCTGAGAATGCTCTCCACTTTTTAAAAGTGCATGTGGTTAGATTAGGCCAACCCAGATAATATAAAATAACCTCCCTGCCGCAAGGCTCATAACCTTAATCATGTTTTCAAATTCCTTCTTGCTATATATATATTAGACATTTGTAAGTTCCATGGACATCTTTGGGAGGTCCTTATTTTGACTACAACAATTATGTTCAAGAAAAAAATATTTTTGATAAATATTCAAAAGTGGGAAGAAAAGGTTAATAGAATACACACTAACACACACACACATTTGTGTGTGTAAGTAAATCTTTGTGAATGATTGTCTCTAATTCTGACTCTCACTTGATATTTCCATATGTGTTATTCCAGCAAAATAATTTTATGGATTAATCCATACTTCAATGGAAAATTTTAAAGTGTTCTGGTTGAAAATGTTAATTTTTTAAAAAATTCCTGTTAATACCACCTTATATCTGTTCTTCTATTTTATTTTCTTCAAATCACATTGTTCTTTACTATCTTTCAGACTTTTGATCATCCATCATGCTTTCCTTCCTTCTAATAGTTTCTTCCTAAACCTCACATATTTCTTGCAGGCATCTGACTTCTAGTCTTTGTTTATAAAATTTTCCATTCCTTTTAGCTTTCCCAGTCCTGTTGAAGCTACACATAGTTCCACTACCTTTTTCAAAAGCACCAATTCTATATTTAAAAAGATATAGCATTATGAATGCTATCCAAATCACTCTAAGACTTATTTTTAGGTATAAAATTTTCTCCATTCTTCATATTTCCTACTATGTTTTAGTGTTTTATATACTCACTACTCAACAAATCTTGACTGGTGAGTTTGAAAGGAAAAAAAAACAAAGGCATGAGTAGCATGGCCCCTATTTTTCTTGCCTATTCTGAAGAGAGTTCACTTTGCTGTGGCATACCATAAACTTAGTCCCATATCTGCAGCCCAGGCCTCAGGATGTGTAGCTGTCCCTATAAGTCAGCAGAAAGCTTAGCACTTGGAAAGCCACTTCTCCCATAGGTAGAGTTCCACCTCTAATTCTGTGATATTTGACCTCCATTAGCCACATTTTTTTTAACATCTTAATTTTATTTTATATTTTTCAGTGTTCCAAAACTCATTGTTTATGCACCCACCCAGTGCTCCATGCAATATATGCCTTCCTTAATACCCACCACCAGGCTCACCCATTCTTCTACCCCCCATATCCTCCAAAATCCTCAGTTTGTTTCTCAGAGTCCACAGTCTCTCATGCTTCATCTCCCCCTGTTTACCCCACTTCACTTTTCCTTTCATTCTCTTCGTGTCCTCCATGTCATTCCCTATGCTCCACAAGTAAGTGAAACCATATGTTAATTGACTTTCTCTGTTTGACTTATTTCACTAAGCATAATCTCCTCCAGTCCTGTCCATGTTGATACAAAAGTTGGGTATTCATCCTTTATGAAGGATGGAGGCATAATACTCCATTGTATATATGGCCCATATCTTCTTTATCCATTCTTTTGTTGAAGGGCATCTTGGCTCTTTCCACAATTTGACAGTTGTGGCCACTGCTGCTATGTACATTGGGATATATATGGCTCTTCTTTTCACTACATCTGTATCTTTGAGGTAAATACCCAGTAGTGCAATTACAGGGTCATATGGTAGCTCTTTTTTAATTTTTTCAGGAATCTCTACAGTGTTTTTCAAAGTGGTTACACCAACTTGCACTCCTACCAATAGTGTAAGAGTGTTCCCCTTTCTCCACATTCTTTCCAACACTCGTTTCTTGTCTTGTTAATTTTGGCCATTCTAACGGGTTAGGTGGTATCTCAATGTGGTTTTGAGTTACCCTAATGTCTAATCATGATGAACATTTTTTCAGTGTCTGTTAGCCATTTGTATGTCTTCTTTGGAGAAGTGTCTGTTCACTGTTCATGTCTTTTGCCCATTTTTTGACATGATTATCTGTTTTTTGGGTGTTGAACTTGAGGAGTTCTTTATAGATCTTGGATATCAGCCCTTTGTCTGTAGTGTCATTTGTGAATATCTTCTCCCATACCATGGGTTGCCTCTTTGTTTTGTTGACTGCTTCCTTTGCTGTGCAGAAGCTTTTTATCTTGATGGCTCATTTTGGCTGGGTTTTTCTTTTTCTTTTTTTTCTCATCTTTTATTTTTGTCAGTCTTTCTGTTTGTTCGTTTTTGTTTATGTACCTCATAATCTTACTTTGAGGGCTCATTTTGGCTGGGTATTTTCTTTTTTTTCCCACCTGTTTTTCTTTCTCTTTTTTCTTTCTATACATCCCTTCAACCACCTCTCAACAAAATGACTAAAAAGAGGAACACCCAACAGAGGGAAAATTTCAGAGACTGTGACCTCTGCCTCAGAACTTTTGGATCTGGACATAAACAATATGTTGGAAATGGAATTGAGGGTAACAATTATCCAGCCAATGACTATGTTGGAGAAAACCATTAGTGGGGACATAGAATCTCTAAGGGTGAAAGTGACAGCTGCTCTGGCAGAAGTTAAAAATGTTATCAATGAGATACAATCTAATCTAAATACTCTAACAGCTAGGGTAAATGTAGAAGATCGAATTAGTGATCTAGAAGACAAACTGAGAGAAAAGAAGGATCAGCATGAGGGCTGGAACAAACAGCTTAGAAGCCATGAAAACAGAAGTAGGGAAATAAACGATGCCATGAAGTGATCCAGTGTCAGAATTATTGTGATCCCTGAAGGGGTGGAGAAAGAGAAGACTAGACAATATAGTTGAAAAAATACTGAATGAAAATTTCCCTAACCTAGGGAATGGAACAAGTGTTCATATCCTAGAGGCAGAGAAGACACCCCAAAGATCAATGAGTCTAGAAAGACCTCCAGACACTTAATTGTGAAATTCATGAATCATAAATTCAGAAAGGAGGTCTTAAGGGCACCTAAGGGGAAGAGATTACTTCCATACAGAGGAAGGACCATCAGAATAACAGCAGAACTGTCCACAGAAATCTGGTAGGCCAGAAGGGGCTGGCAAGACATATTCAGGGCACTAAACAAGAAGATGCAACCACATTTTTTTTTTTTTTTTTTGGCTTTATTTCCCCACTTGGTTGTGAATCTGTGGAGGGAAAATGGTACCATTTCTTAGACCTCTACACACCCCAAAATGTACAAATAATCATTGTGGAGGAGAGACAAAGCATACATTCTTTAGTACCTCCTCTGTGAACTGACATTAAAATAGTGATTACATGTGAATTGGATCATTAAATCCTAAAAGTGACATTAGGAGTTAATTACTGTCTGTATTTTAATGATGATGATAAAGATAATTTCAGAGATGTGCCAACAGTCAGAGACATAGGAAAACCCAGGACTTGGGTGGGAAGCCATCTCTGCTTGACAAAAAGACCATATTATTTTTATTTCACCTTCTTCAAGAATTTACATATGTTTTTATTTTGATGGTTGTACAATAAGTAGGTACTATATTATTCATACAAAATTATTTTATCTATTATTATTTGTAACTCACTTTATATTCAGATAGTTTCTCATTTGTTTTTTCCTTGTACACATTATCTAGTAATTCCCTTTAGATTTGTTTATTGATAAAAGCTATTTTAGTTGTAAATAGCAAAACTAAGTCTGGACATTTTAAGCATAAAATGCAATTTTTGGAGTAAAAATGAAATAGTTTACATGATCAAAGGAACTTTTGAAAGCTAAGCCTTTTGAAGGACAGGTAGCAGGTTAACTTCTGGGCAATAAGAATATTTATAGATCTCTTTTCAAGAGATCTCTCAGTAACAAGATTTAGATTCAAGTACTCCTGGATTTTATTTCTCTTTTTCATGTTTTAAAATACTTGAACAGAGCATAATAGCCCAAATTTGAGTCATACATTTATTTGCCCCTTGGCTTATGAACCATGGATGTGGAAAAGTAAAATCTTTTTTTTTTTTAATTTTATTTATTTATTTGACAGAGAGAGAGAGCACAAGTAGGCAGAGAGGCAGGCAGAGAGAGAGGAGGAAGCAGTCTCCCTGCAGAGCAGAGAGCCCGATGCGGGGATCGATCCCAGGACCCTGAGATCATGACCTGAGCCGAAGGCAGCGGCTTAATCCACTGAGCCACCCAGGCGCCCCTGGAAAAGTAAAATCTTGTGTGTAAACTTGCCCAGTGGAGATTTGCTCATATGGATGGAGTACCAATTCCACTGTAAGTCAAATAATCACTTCAAGTAAAACCTACACTGAACAAAATATCCACATGAATTATAAGCCAGTTTTTATTTCAGACATACATAGGTTTCAAAGCTTTATTCTTCACTTAAATATTCATTGATATGAGAAAACAGTGCTATTTGAAAATAAATTTAACCCATAATAGAAAGGATGCAGTATTATAAATTTGTAAATGGAGAGTAATATTCCTAGATTTATGGAACTAAATCAGATTGTCTACTTATGTCTTTAGAGAAGTCTATTTTCTACATTTTATTTTTCTGTTAAGTATTTATTGTGGCTTCAATGTTACTCTAGAATGGCACTATAACTTATGAAAAACTCATTATATTAGACAGTACACATGACAAACCAAAGAAATTGACCACCTACTTCAGATTTTCTGAATGTATTTTATTGTCCAAAGTCATGGTTTATATAATCTGACAAGAAATATACCTTAGGGTACTCCATAAAGTGAAAGAACAAGCAAAGGTATTAGTTAAGGGATACATAATAGTAATGGCAATATTTTATTTATCATATTAAAGTCACTCTTTTTTATCATTATATCAACACCCAACATCTTACACTGGCTGTCTGGGTAAAGTAAATGGCATTATATAAACTTTTTAATATAAATATTTATAGAAACTTTGCTATACATAGTACATATGCTTTCCTTAAATAATACTTCACATTTTTTATGTTATGCCATATTTTTCATATTGCTAATTACTGCATTAATGGAGAATAAAGTATGCTTATCTAAAATTCTCCATCTTCTTTTGAATAATTATTTGAAAGTCCAGGCAAAATTAGAAAATTTCTGGAAAGCCAAAAACATTTTTCTACATGGCACAAAATGTCTTAATTACTACTATTGTCTTTCAATATTCAGGCATTTAAAAAGAAATTATTTATTTGAGAGAGACAAAGAGAAAGAATAGGGGGTAGGGTAGATGGTAAGGGAGAAAGAAATCCTAAGCAGATTCATAGCTGAGTGTGGAGCCCGACATGCAACTCTAACTCATGACCCTGAGATCATGACCTAAGCCAAAACCAAGAGTTGGGCACTTAATGGAATATGCCACTCAGGCTCTCCCAGTGCCTTTTATGATAGAAAATTATTGGGAATTTAGCTGTCTTCACAGACACTTGTTATTTGTTTTATTTGACAAGTATCTATATAGCATTGCTATGTACTAGTTGTTATTATTTTTTTTAAGATTTCATTTATTTGACAGAGATCACCAGTAGGCAGAGAGACAGGCAGAGAAAGAGAGGGGAAAGCAGGCTCCCTGAGGAGCAAAGACCACCAGGACCCTAGGATCATGACCTGAGCCGAAGGCAGAGGCTTTAACCCACTGAGCCACCCAGGTGTACTAGTTGTTATTTTAAGTGTTTCTTATGTATGAGGGTAATAGTTTTATTAGCATATCTATTCTATAGATACTGAGGTTACTAACACACAGAGTTTAAGTTATTTGCCCAAGTGTCAAAAAAAGGCATAGCATTTATATAGATATATAAGATGCAAATTAAACTATGCCTGAAGACTGGAAAAAGCTAAACAGAGTGAAGGTTAAACACTTTTATTCTATTCATTTATATTTATTCCTCTTTAGGACAATTACCTTACTAACTTCCATAGTATTTTTAGCATTATAGTGAATTGTTATCCTTAATGAGATATTCCGCTAACTATAAATTGATATATAATGGTATTAAAACCATTAAATTTTTATTATAACAAATGGTATAAAAATGGATTAATTTTTATAGTAAAAATGATAATTTCTCTACTTCTGATGCTAGAAAAAGTACTGCCATTAAAATACATAATTGAAAAAATAATGTTACATGTTTAAATGCCACTTTAATTAAATATTCTTGCATACATTTTTCATTGATCTCAAACTCACCTTATTTTTCCTTGTTTTCAAGTGTCTCTTCATTTTTTTTCTTTAATGTATGCAACTATATGCGTCGACATAGTTTTGTTCCTTCTTTTTTCTTCTAAAAGAGATCAACAATGTTTATTTCCAAATCCATTTATGTGTAAAGACCAAGAAATGTAATGCAGTGTATTTAAAATGTTCCTATTTAGTTGTATTACTAAGAAACTGAATTTGTATTTCTCAAGAGCACTGTAAACATTCCCCATTTTAGAATGTTTATTCATGACATTTGTCCAATGTCTGATGAAAATGTGACTACATACCTTCCATATCTGAGGCTTCACTTTATTAGGCACACTTAAACAAGTCTTTTAAAAATAAAATAAAATAGCTTGGGCCATCCCTTTATATATTATATAAAATCAGCAATTTCCTGTGTGCTACAGTTAGAATGATATTCTCTTGAAACTTCTAATACCTTCTTTAATTAAACATTGTTTTATGAATCTGTTTTTCTCCTCATCACTAGAACTGATATCCTTTTTAAGAATAAAATTGTCAATTCTGACCCTGCAATTAATAACATTTTAGAGCAAAGCTCAACAGACGTCAGACTTAAAAAACTTAAACACCTTGAAATCTCTAATTTAAAAAGCTAGCATAATTTACCAACAGAAATACTGAATTTTAATTTTGCCAAGAGGTAGCTTTAGGGCATCATTTAATCCAATAGATTGCCATCCAAACAACTATCAAATCAAAGGCTATTAGCTAATACTCAGTAGGAAACTGAAGGTTTGAAAAGTTTCCTAAAACAGCCCTGAGGTGAAGATTGATGATTATTTTATCTAAACAAATATGAGTGAGATTTATTTTCTTTAGTGTCTTTGTGACCAGAACATCAAAGTCTATGGATTTGTTACTCTGTAATCTGTTTTCAGTATGAAAAAGATATGGTTAGAAAAACTTCTAGAGAGAGAATTTAACTGCCCTTGAGATTCTATTACATTTCCAGATATAGAAATTTCTACCCAGGACTCATTATGTAAATATACTCACTATGTAAATCACTGAATTAAGACCTATATATGCCCTTATTTTGCCCAAAAAAAATAACTTTTTTTCTATTCAGTAAGCAATCTTGAGTGAAAAACAATAAAAATCAGAAGTATTTATTGACAGTGTTATTATATATAAAGGTACATCTTAATGAATCATAAAGTTCTGATTTGTTACTGCCATAGTACAGTTTTCCTAAAGACTTGCAAGATAAGGCAGAACTGGTTACTTAAGCACACCTTGAGCATTAATTCTTCAATACCTACTTCGATTTTTAAAAATGGTTTAGTACCTTTAAAACCCAGAAAGCTCCAGATAATGATGGTACTGCTGGCAGATTCTGCTCGTGCCCCACTGATATCCTCTTGGTCCTTAGAATTTCTAGCCATGTTTGCTTTGCTTCCAGCTGCCACCACCTGTGTCCTTCTGCTGTTGGACTTTTCTGGCTGACAGAGCCTGCTCTGCTAATGGGCAAGGCATGTAAGACTGAGTTTTACTCCCACCCCTTAGAAGCATTCCAAAAATGACTGACAAAACACAAATTAGGAAAGTACTCTACTAAAAGCAATTAAAGTTCTATTAGAGTCTGAACCAAAATGGTCTTACATTTCTCCTCTGCTTGACTGAATTTTATATTATAAAAACACTGAATTAGAAGTATCTTTCTAATTGTAGGCCCCTCACATCCCTTTTCTTAACATACTTATTTTAGTAAATATGTCAGGTGAAATACCATATGATTTCTCTAAACCAGTATCAAAAGATTAGGATCATTCCCTGCATATTTTCAGACCACAACGCTCTGAAGCTAGAACTCAATCACAAGAGGAGAGCTGGAAATAACCCAAATACATGGAGACTAAATAGCATCCTTCTAAAGAATGAATGGGTCAACCAGGAAATTAAAGAAGAATTGAAAAAATTCATGGAAACAAATGATAATGAAAACACAACAGTTCAAAATCTGTGGGACATAGTCCTGAGAGGAAAATATATAGCGGTACAAGCCTTTCTCAAGAAACAAGAAAGGTCTCAAGTACACAACCTAACCGTACACCTAAAGGAGCTGGAGAAAGAACAAGAAAGAAACCCTAAACCCAGCAGGAGAAGAGAAATCATAAAGATCAGAGCAGAAATCAATGAAATAGAAACCAAAAAAAAAAAAAAAAAAATAGGAAAAATCAATGAAACTAGGAGCTGGTTCTTTGAAACAACAAGATTGATAAACCCCTGGCCAGACTTATCAAAAAGAAAAGAGAAAGGACCCAAATAAATAAAATCATGAATGAAAGAGGAGAGATCACAACTAACACCAAAGAAATTCAGACAATTCTAAGAACATACTATGAGCAACTCTATGTCAACAAATTTGACAATCTGGAAGAAATGGATGCATTCCTAGAGACATATAAACTACCACAACTGAACCAGGAAGAAATAGAAAACTTGAACAGGCCCATAACCAGTAAAGAGATTGAAACAGTCATCAAAAATCTCCAAACCAACCAGGTGGTGGGTAATAGGGAGGGCACGTACTGCATGGAGCACTGAGTGTGGTGCAAAAACAATGAACACTGTTATGCTGAAAATAAACAAATAAAAATTTTAAAAAAAAATCTCCAAACAAACAAAAGCCCAGGGCCAGACGGCTTCCCAGGGGAATTCTACCAAACATTTAAGAAGAACTAATTCCTATTCTCCTGAAACTGTTCCAAAAATAGAAATGGAAGGAAAACTTCCAAACTCATTTTATGAGGCCAGCATCACCTTGATCCCAAAACCAGACAAGGATCCCACGAAAAAAGAGAACTACAGACCAATATCCTTGATGAACACAGATGCAAAAATTCTCACCAAAATACTAGCCAATAGGATTCAACAGTACATTAAAAGGATTATTCAGCACGATCAAGTGGGATTTATGCCAGGGCTGCAGGGTTGGTTCAACATCCGCAAATCAATCCACGTGATAGAACACATTAATAAAAGAAAGAACAAGAACCATATGATACTCTCAACAGATGCTGAAAAAGCATTTGACAAAGTACAGCATCCCTTCCTGATCAAAACTCTTCAAAGTGTAGGGATAGAGGGCACATACTTCAATATTATCAAAGCCATCTATGAAAAACCCACCGCAAATATCATTCTCAATGGAGAAAAACTGAAAGTTTTTCCGCTAAGGTCAGGAACACAGCAGGGATGTCCATTATCACCACTGCTATTCAACATAGTACTAGAAGTCCTAGCCTCAGCAATCACACAACAAAAAGAAATTAAAGGCATCCAAATCGGCAAAGAAGAAGTCAAACTATCACTCTTTGCAGATGATATGATACTATATGTGAAAAACCCAAAATACTCCACTCCAAAACTGCTAGAACTCATACAGGAATTCAGTAAAGTGTCAGGATATAAAATCAATGCACAGAAATCAGTTGCATTTCTGTACACCAACAACAAGACAGAAGAAAGAGAAATTAAGGAGTCAATCCCATTTACAATTGCACCCAAAACTATAAGATACCTAGGAATAAACCTAACCAAAGAGGCTAAGAATCTATATGCAGAAAACTATATAGTACTCATGAAAGAAATTGAGGAAGACACAAAGAAATGGAAAAATGTTCCATGCTCCTGGATTGGAAGAATAAATATTGTGAAAATGTCTATGCTACCTAAAGCAATCTACACATTTAATGCAATCCCTATCAAAATACCATCCATTTTTTTCAAAGAAATGGAACAAATAATCCTCAAATTTATATGGAACCAGAAAAAACCTCGAATAACCAAAGGAATATTGAAAAAGAAAGCCAAAGTGGTTGGCATCA